>NW_027225293.1:0-17562 GCF_041296235.1 Equus asinus
CAGGTTCTGCCACCTCTGGCCGGCATGCGTAGGCACACCGCTGGTCTTGCGGGCCCCAGAGGCGAGGAGGCGAACGCCCCGGAGGCCGAGATTGGCACCCGCGTTCTCGGCTGCTGGGTGGCCAGCACCTAGGAGAGTGTCTGGCCGGAAGCAGCCAGGCGATCGATCCCTGGGTGCTGGATGAGCCTCGGCGGCAAGAAGTAGGCTCGTGGGGAAGGACGGCGGCCGAGGCCCGGGCCCCCACCGAGGCCGCGCTCCGTGCTGAGCGGTCTGCTCCGTATTTCCCGCTTGCGTTCTCACCAGCACTCGCCCCCGCAAGGAGGCACGAACGCCAGGACCCCCTCGCACCAGAGGAGGAAAGCGCAGCTCAGGGAGGGCACGTCACTCGCGGGAGACGGCGCCCCTTGGGTTTCAGCTCAGGACTTCGGTCTCCCGAGCCTGCGTTTCGGGCAAGGCTCCGGTCCCCGCGCTCCGGGAAACTGACAGGGACGCAGTCCCGCTTCTCCCCGCAGAAGGTGCTCCTCGGAGATCAGATCCGGGGACCCGTCAGAACCACCCCGGGCACGAGCTGGCAGGGAGCGACGCGCACCGCACCCCCCCCCCTCCCCCATCCCGCAGCCCGCAGCCCGCAGCCCGAGGAAGCGAGGAGCAGGCGATAGAGGCGCTGGGTTGGCAGGAGGGGAAACGGGGCCGGCAGGAGAAGCGAACCGCGAAGAGACTCCCTCCCAGGACGACGATGGCTGAACGGGGAGAGGAGGGAGCTTTGGGTCCTCTCTCGTCCTGCTTTGACCGGGATGTCCCCATTTTTTCCACAGCGAGCGAGTATGGCTCTTGGATTCGGTGGGGAAGACGTGATTTATCTGGAGGACTTTTCCCTTCGGGGGTTCAAAGTCCGTTCTCTGAGGCAAGGCTCCCTCTCTGCCTCCCTGTCCTTCCCATTCGCCTCCCCGGAAGCCAGCTCTCCTCCCGGTTTCCTGGATCCCTTGGCCACGGTCCTCTGTTGCAAACACAGGCAGGTGCAAAGAAGATGCAAAAGGCTGCCCGAGCCACGCGAACGGAAAGCTGAAGCCAGGGAGCCAGGAAGGGCTGGCTGCTGAGGGAGGACGTGTCCTGTCAGGAGGCTTTTCAACTCCCTCTGACAGATGCGGCCTGGAGGGGCGGGGCCCGGCCGGGGCCCTGGGGTGGTAGGGGTCGGGTGTGAGGGGGTGGGTGGGGAGGCGGGGGGAGGCGGGAAGAGAGGGAGGCCCCCGAGTGAGGGGACACCAAAAGCCTCAGCCATCAAGACTCCTCGTCTTTGCATCCAGCGTTCTCAAACTCAAAACGAACGCAAGCTCATCCACCAGGAGCAACGTAGCAGCGTTTCCAAGCGAGGCAGGACCGCCCGAAGGCGAAAGCAGAATGGGATCCTAGTCAGGTGGAGCTTGAAACTCAGACCCACCCACCCCCCTACCCACCACCACCACCTCCCCCCCTCCCCCCCACCCCGGGAAGGGGGCTTCTGGAAGGAAAAGCGAGACAAACTGACAGGGACAAACTTAGGTCGGGAAAGGAGTGTTGATTGTGAATGAGCCTCTCAAGGACAAGCAAGCGGGTACCAGGTTTTACAAGATGACCTGCAGCGGCAGAGACGCCAGCAAAGGCAGAAGCCATCCCGTCTTGGGTGAGGTGCCCGAGACGCTCCTCTCTAACCCAGTCCGCCCTGTCCTTGGAGAAGCGGGCGGTGTCTGGAAAAGCCTGACCAGGTGCCTTTCCTCGGTGGGCGGGGCTGGTCGCTTTGGGACCCGTTTGGGCCTCCCGGCACCGCCGTGGAATCCGTTCCACCTGACAGGACGACTCTACCCGGCGGCTGGGGCGGCGGGGGCGGGGCGCCGAGGGAAGGGCTGGGGTGTCACCGGAGCGGGAGCCGAGCGGGTGGGAAGAGGCCGAGGCCAGAGGGAGCCGGCCGGCGGCGTGTGCGGCGTCGGGGTCCCGGTCCCGGTCCCGGTCCCGGTCCCGGTCCCGGTCCCGCCGGGCTGGCCCCGATTGGCCCTGGGTTCGGGTGGGGCCGCGAGCTGGAAGGGTTGGGCTGTGGCGGGGAGGGGTTGGGCCCTGCCCATGGGCGGCGCCGGCGGGCCCGCGGTGCGGAGGGGGGCGGGAGGGGAGGGGGAGGGTGGGGGGGGTCGGGCTGGCTGGAGGGGTGGGGGGCGTCCGCGGAGGACGGAGGCCGGAGGCCGCAGGACGGAGGAGGGGCGGCAGGAGCGCGGAGGGAGCCGCGCCCGGCCGGCGGCAAAAGGCGAGGGAGGCAAAAGCCTACAGCACCCGGTATTCCCAGGCGGTCTCCCATCCAAGTACTAACCAGGCCCGACCCTGCTTAGCTTCCGAGATCAGACGAGATCGGGCGCGTTCAGGGTGGTATGGCCGTAGACGCTGGCGCCTGCCGCCGGCGCCCCTAAGAAGCCGCGCCGCGTCGCCCGGCCCGCGGCTCGCGCGCGCCCAGGCCTCTGTGACGCGCACCCGCCGCCGGCGCCCCCTGCGCCCGCGCCCGGCCTGCCGCCTTCCTCCCGCTGCTGCCTCCCGCCGCGGCCGCCTCGGGCGCGGCCAGCGGGCCAGCCAAACCCTGCGCTGCCCCGCCCTGCTGCCCTCCCAGGGCGCGGAGGCCTGGAGCAGCCCGGGGTGCGAGGAGGCGGGGCGGGGCGGGCGGCGGTGGGAAACGAGGGGTGGTGGGGGCGGCGGTGGGGGCGGGGATGGGGGCGGGGCGCCTGGCTGGGCGCTCTCCCCTCGCGGCCCGGGAACACTCCAGGCCGCCCTGGCCGCTCGGATCCGGCGATGGGTCGCAGGAGATGCGGCTGCTGGGAGGGGGGTGGCGCGGGGCACTTGGCCCGAGGCGTCGGGGCGTCGGGCCGCCGGGCCCGTGCTCCTCTGAGTCCCCTCCGGCCCGAGGGGCCTCCCAGCGGGAGCCCTGACCTCTGCGGCGCCGGCCGGGCCCCGACTTGCCCAAACCCAGGCGGAGCCACCGGCGCGACCAGAGGGCGTCAGCGGAAGCCCGCCGCGCTGCCCCTGAGGGAGCGGGGAGGCGGGGCGGCCACACTTCCCCCCCGCCAGCGCCGCCCAGGAGACCGGCACCCCGCCCCCAACCCGCCCCTCGCGGGGACCCTGGACAGCTCCTGCTGGCGCCAGCCCAGAGACCCAGAGACAGAGACAGAGACAGAGACACGGAGAAACAGAGAAACGGCGACACGGAGAGGATCCAAGACACGGACCTAGACAGACACCCACCCTGACCCAGAGAGGCTCTGCCCAAGAGCTCGCTTCCCCCCCAGGAGGGCGGTGGTGCTGGAGCTGGGCCCGGGCCAGGAGGCAGGGGCCCCGGGGCTGGCGATCACCCCTGGGGCCCTAGGCCGCGCAGACAGGCTCTCAGGAGTCCCGGGCTCCCGGCATCGCTGCCCCGCCATCGCCCAGGAACCACAGGCAGGCACCGGAGCTCGCTGGCGCGCTCTGTCTGCGCTTGCGTGTGCGTGTGCTTGTGCGGGTTGTGCGAGTGGGTGTGTAGGCGTGTGTGTGTGTGTGTGTGTGTGTGTGTGCGCGCGCGCGCGCGCGCCTGTGTGTCTGTGTGCCTGTGTGTGTGTGTGCGTCCGGGTTTGTGTGTTCCTTTCTCTCCGCTTCTTCGCTCTGGCTCTTTTCCTCTTTCTGCCGGGCACCCCCGACCTTACTGAGTTGATAGAAGGAGCAGGCAGAAAAGTCAGGGCCCAGAGAACTTGGCACGAGAAAGCAGCTCCATCTACCAGACATGTAGAAGCCCCTCCCCGACGACCGACCGCAGCGTCCCCGTTCTGCTCAAGTGCCGCTGGGGACGTTGCCCGGGATCTCCCGCCCGCTAGGTCACCGACGAAGGCGCCTCCGTCTTCCCAAGAGCGCGCTCGCGCCCAGGACGGAGGGAGGAGCAGCACGGTGTGATGACGGGGAGGAAGAGTCGCGTCCGAAGGCCCGTCGGTGCCTGCCGACGTCCCGGCTCTCCCTGTCTCGAGACCTCTGGGCTTCAGGGTTCTGTGCCGCAAGGCTTTCCCGCCGCACCCCCCGGGACCCAGGGCGCGCTGTGTGCGCTGCCCGTCTCCAGCGTTTGGGCCCTGTGGGCCTTCTTGCGTCCCACTGGAAAGGGGACCCTGGGACGGAGAGAAGATGGGCAGGGGGCGGGCTTCGGCAAAGAGAGCGACGGCCATCCACAGACGTCCGACGAGGCCCTCCGGGGCGCCAAGCTCTCCATTTTCCACGGCACGTGTCCTCGTCAGGTTCTGCCACCTCTGGCCGGCATGCGTAGGCACACCGCTGGTCTTGCGGCCCCAGAGGCGAGGAGGCGAACGCCCCGGAGGCCGAGATTGGCACCCGCGTTCTCGGCTGCTGGGTGGCCAGCACCTAGGAGAGTGTCTGGCCGGAAGCAGCCAGGCGATCGATCCCTGGGTGCTGGATGAGCCTCGGCGGCAAGAAGTAGGCTCGTGGGGAAGGACGGCGGCCGAGGCCCGGGCCCCCACCGAGGCCGCGCTCCGTGCTGAGCGGTCTGCTCCGTATTTCCCGCTTGCGTTCTCACCAGCACTCGCCCCCGCAAGGAGGCACGAACGCCAGGACCCCCTCGCACCAGAGGAGGAAAGCGCAGCTCAGGGAGGGCACGTCACTCGCGGGAGACGGCGCCCCTTGGGTTTCAGCTCAGGACTTCGGTCTCCCGAGCCTGCGTTTCGGGGCAAGGCTCCGGTCCCGCGCTCCGGGAAACTGACAGGGACGCAGTCCCGCTTCTCCCCGCAGAAGGTGCTCCTCGGAGATCAGATCCGGGGACCCGTCAGAACCACCCCGGGCACGAGCTGGCAGGGAGCGACGCGCACCGCACCCCCCCCCCTCCCCCATCCCGCAGCCCGCAGCCCGCAGCCCGAGGAAGCGAGGAGCAGGCGATAGAGGCGCTGGGTTGGCAGGAGGGGAAACGGGGCCGGCAGGAGAAGCGAACCGCGAAGAGACTCCCTCCCAGGACGACGATGGCTGAACGGGGAGAGGAGGGAGCTTTGGGTCCTCTCTCGTCCTGCTTTGACCGGGATGTCCCCATTTTTCCACAGCGAGCGAGTATGGCTCTTGGATTCGGTGGGGAAGACGTGATTTATCTGGAGGACTTTTCCCTTCGGGGGTTCAAAGTCCGTTCTCTGAGGCAAGGCTCCCTCTCTGCCTCCCTGTCCTTCCCATTCGCCTCCCCGGAAGCCAGCTCTCCTCCCGGTTTCCTGGATCCCTTGGCCACGGTCCTCTGTTGCAAACACAGGCAGGTGCAAAGAAGATGCGAAAGGCTGCCCGAGCCACGCGAACGGAAAGCTGAAGCCAGGGAGCCAGGAAGGGCTGGCTGCTGAGGGAGGACGTGTCCTGTCAGGAGGCTTTTCAACTCCCTCTGACAGATGCGGCCTGGAGGGGCGGGGCCCGGCCGGGGCCCTGGGGTGGTAGGGGTCGGGTGTGAGGGGGTGGGTGGGGAGGCGGGGGGAGGCGGGAAGAGAGGGAGGCCCCCGAGTGAGGGGACACCAAAAGCCTCAGCCATCAAGACTCCTCGTCTTTGCATCCAGCGTTCTCAAACTCAAAACGAACGCAAGCTCATCCACCAGGAGCAACGTAGCAGCGTTTCCAAGCGAGGCAGGACCGCCCGAAGGCGAAAGCAGAATGGGATCCTAGTCAGGTGGAGCTTGAAACTCAGACCCACCCACCCCCCTACCCCCCCCACCACCACCACCTCCCCCCCTCCCCCCCACCCCGGGAAGGGGGCTTCTGGAAGGAAAAGCGAGACAAACTGACAGGGACAAACTTAGGTCGGGAAAGGAGTGTTGATTGTGAATGAGCCTCTCAAGGACAAGCAAGCGGGTACCAGGTTTTAGAAGATGACCTGCAGCGGCAGAGACGCCAGCAAAGGCAGAAGCCATCCCGTCTTGGGTGAGGTGCCCGAGACGCTCCTCTCTAACCCAGTCCGCCCTGTCCTTGGAGAAGCGGGCGGTGTCTGGAAAAGCCTGACCAGGTGCCTTTCCTCGGTGGGCGGGGCTGGTCGCTTTGGGACCCGTTTGGGCCTCCCGGCACCGCCGTGGAATCCGTTCCACCTGACAGGACGACTCTACCCGGCGGCTGGGGCGGCGGGGGCGGGGCGCCGAGGGAAGGGCTGGGGTGTCACCGGAGCGGGAGCCGAGCGGGTGGGAAGAGGCCGAGGCCAGAGGGAGCCGGCCGGCGGCGTGTGCGGCGTCGGGGTCCCGGTCCCGGTCCCGGTCCCGGTCCCGGTCCCGGTCCCGCCGGGCTGGCCCCGATTGGCCCTGGGTTCGGGTGGGGCCGCGAGCTGGAAGGGTTGGGCTGTGGCGGGGAGGGGTTGGGCCCTGCCCATGGGCGGCGCCGGCGGGCCCGCGGTGCGGAGGGGGGCGGGAGGGGAGGGGGAGGGTGGGGGGGGTCGGGCTGGCTGGAGGGGTGGGGGGCGTCCGCGGAGGACGGAGGCCGGAGGCCGCAGGACGGAGGAGGGGCGGCAGGAGCGCGGAGGGAGCCGCGCCCGGCCGGCGGCAAAAGGCGAGGGAGGCAAAAGCCTACAGCACCCGGTATTCCCAGGCGGTCTCCCATCCAAGTACTAACCAGGCCCGACCCTGCTTAGCTTCCGAGATCAGACGAGATCGGGCGCGTTCAGGGTGGTATGGCCGTAGACGCTGGCGCCTGCCGCCGGCGCCCCTAAGAAGCCGCGCCGCGTCGCCCGGCCCGCGGCTCGCGCGCGCCCAGGCCTCTGTGACGCGCACCCGCCGCCGGCGCCCCCTGCGCCCGCGCCCGGCCTGCCGCCTTCCTCCCGCTGCTGCCTCCCGCCGCGGCCGCCTCGGGCGCGGCCAGCGGGCCAGCCAAACCCTGCGCTGCCCCGCCCTGCTGCCCTCCCAGGGCGCGGAGGCCTGGAGCAGCCCGGGGTGCGAGGAGGCGGGGCGGGGCGGGCGGCGGTGGGAAACGAGGGGTGGTGGGGGCGGCGGTGGGGGCGGGGATGGGGGCGGGGCGCCTGGCTGGGCGCTCTCCCCTCGCGGCCCGGGAACACTCCAGGCCGCCCTGGCCGCTCGGATCCGGCGATGGGTCGCAGGAGATGCGGCTGCTGGGAGGGGGGTGGCGCGGGGCACTTGGCCCGAGGCGTCGGGGCGTCGGGCCGCCGGGCCCGTGCTCCTCTGAGTCCCCTCCGGCCCGAGGGGCCTCCCAGCGGGAGCCCTGACCTCTGCGGCGCCGGCCGGGCCCCGACTTGCCCAAACCCAGGCGGAGCCACCGGCGCGACCAGAGGGCGTCAGCGGAAGCCCGCCGCGCTGCCCCTGAGGGAGCGGGGAGGCGGGGCGGCCACACTTCCCCCCCGCCAGCGCCGCCCAGGAGACCGGCACCCCGCCCCCAACCCGCCCCTCGCGGGGACCCTGGACAGCTCCTGCTGGCGCCAGCCCAGAGACCCAGAGACAGAGACAGAGACAGAGACACGGAGAAACAGAGAAACGGCGACACGGAGAGGATCCAAGACACGGACCTAGACAGACACCCACCCTGACCCAGAGAGGCTCTGCCCAAGAGCTCGCTTCCCCCCCAGGAGGGCGGTGGTGCTGGAGCTGGGCCCGGGCCAGGAGGCAGGGGCCCCGGGGCTGGCGATCACCCCTGGGGCCCTAGGCCGCGCAGACAGGCTCTCAGGAGTCCCGGGCTCCCGGCATCGCTGCCCCGCCATCGCCCAGGAACCACAGGCAGGCACCGGAGCTCGCTGGCGCGCTCTGTCTGCGCTTGCGTGTGCGTGTGCTTGTGCGGGTTGTGCGAGTGGGTGTGTAGGCGTGTGTGTGTGTGTGTGTGTGTGTGTGTGCGCGCGCGCGCGCGCGCCTGTGTGTCTGTGTGCCTGTGTGTGTGTGTGCGTCCGGGTTTGTGTGTTCCTTTCTCTCCGCTTCTTCGCTCTGGCTCTTTTCCTCTTTCTGCCGGGCACCCCCGACCTTACTGAGTTGATAGAAGGAGCAGGCAGAAAAGTCAGGGCCCAGAGAACTTGGCACGAGAAAGCAGCTCCATCTACCAGACATGTAGAAGCCCCTCCCCGACGACCGACCGCAGCGTCCCCGTTCTGCTCAAGTGCCGCTGGGGACGTTGCCCGGGATCTCCCGCCCGCTAGGTCACCGACGAAGGCGCCTCCGTCTTCCCAAGAGCGCGCTCGCGCCCAGGACGGAGGGAGGAGCAGCACGGTGTGATGACGGGGAGGAAGAGTCGCGTCCGAAGGCCCGTCGGTGCCTGCCGACGTCCCGGCTCTCCCTGTCTCGAGACCTCTGGGCTTCAGGGTTCTGTGCCGCAAGGCTTTCCCGCCGCACCCCCCGGGACCCAGGGCGCGCTGTGTGCGCTGCCCGTCTCCAGCGTTTGGGCCCTGTGGGCCTTCTTGCGTCCCACTGGAAAGGGGACCCTGGGACGGAGAGAAGATGGGCAGGGGGCGGGCTTCGGCAAAGAGAGCGACGGCCATCCACAGACGTCCGACGAGGCCCTCCGGGGCGCCAAGCTCTCCATTTTCCACGGCACGTGTCCTCGTCAGGTTCTGCCACCTCTGGCCGGCATGCGTAGGCACACCGCTGGTCTTGCGGCCCCAGAGGCGAGGAGGCGAACGCCCCGGAGGCCGAGATTGGCACCCGCGTTCTCGGCTGCTGGGTGGCCAGCACCTAGGAGAGTGTCTGGCCGGAAGCAGCCAGGCGATCGATCCCTGGGTGCTGGATGAGCCTCGGCGGCAAGAAGTAGGCTCGTGGGGAAGGACGGCGGCCGAGGCCCGGGCCCCCACCGAGGCCGCGCTCCGTGCTGAGCGGTCTGCTCCGTATTTCCCGCTTGCGTTCTCACCAGCACTCGCCCCCGCAAGGAGGCACGAACGCCAGGACCCCCTCGCACCAGAGGAGGAAAGCGCAGCTCAGGGAGGGCACGTCACTCGCGGGAGACGGCGCCCCTTGGGTTTCAGCTCAGGACTTCGGTCTCCCGAGCCTGCGTTTCGGGGCAAGGCTCCGGTCCCGCGCTCCGGGAAACTGACAGGGACGCAGTCCCGCTTCTCCCCGCAGAAGGTGCTCCTCGGAGATCAGATCCGGGGACCCGTCAGAACCACCCCGGGCACGAGCTGGCAGGGAGCGACGCGCACCGCACCCCCCCCCCTCCCCCATCCCGCAGCCCGCAGCCCGCAGCCCGAGGAAGCGAGGAGCAGGCGATAGAGGCGCTGGGTTGGCAGGAGGGGAAACGGGGCCGGCAGGAGAAGCGAACCGCGAAGAGACTCCCTCCCAGGACGACGATGGCTGAACGGGGAGAGGAGGGAGCTTTGGGTCCTCTCTCGTCCTGCTTTGACCGGGATGTCCCCATTTTTCCACAGCGAGCGAGTATGGCTCTTGGATTCGGTGGGGAAGACGTGATTTATCTGGAGGACTTTTCCCTTCGGGGGTTCAAAGTCCGTTCTCTGAGGCAAGGCTCCCTCTCTGCCTCCCTGTCCTTCCCATTCGCCTCCCCGGAAGCCAGCTCTCCTCCCGGTTTCCTGGATCCCTTGGCCACGGTCCTCTGTTGCAAACACAGGCAGGTGCAAAGAAGATGCGAAAGGCTGCCCGAGCCACGCGAACGGAAAGCTGAAGCCAGGGAGCCAGGAAGGGCTGGCTGCTGAGGGAGGACGTGTCCTGTCAGGAGGCTTTTCAACTCCCTCTGACAGATGCGGCCTGGAGGGGCGGGGCCCGGCCGGGGCCCTGGGGTGGTAGGGGTCGGGTGTGAGGGGGTGGGTGGGGAGGCGGGGGGAGGCGGGAAGAGAGGGAGGCCCCCGAGTGAGGGGACACCAAAAGCCTCAGCCATCAAGACTCCTCGTCTTTGCATCCAGCGTTCTCAAACTCAAAACGAACGCAAGCTCATCCACCAGGAGCAACGTAGCAGCGTTTCCAAGCGAGGCAGGACCGCCCGAAGGCGAAAGCAGAATGGGATCCTAGTCAGGTGGAGCTTGAAACTCAGACCCACCCACCCCCCTACCCACCCCCACCACCTCCCCCCCTCCCCCCCACCCCGGGAAGGGGGCTTCTGGAAGGAAAAGCGAGACAATCTGACAGGGACAAACTTAGGTCGGGAAAGGAGTGTTGATTGTGAATGAGCCTCTCAAGGACAAGCAAGCGGGTACCAGGTTTTACAAGATGACCTGCAGCGGCAGAGACGCCAGCAAAGGCAGAAGCCATCCCGTCTTGGGTGAGGTGCCCGAGACGCTCCTCTCTAACCCAGTCCGCCCTGTCCTTGGAGAAGCGGGCGGTGTCTGGAAAAGCCTGACCAGGTGCCTTTCCTCGGTGGGCGGGGCTGGTCGCTTTGGGACCCGTTTGGGCCTCCCGGCACCGCCGTGGAATCCGTTCCACCTGACAGGACGACTCTACCCGGCGGCTGGGGCGGCGGGGGCGGGGCGCCGAGGGAAGGGCTGGGGTGTCACCGGAGCGGGAGCCGAGCGGGTGGGAAGAGGCCGAGGCCAGAGGGAGCCGGCCGGCGGCGTGTGCGGCGTCGGGGTCCCGGTCCCGGTCCCGGTCCCGGTCCCGGTCCCGGTCCCGCCGGGCTGGCCCCGATTGGCCCTGGGTTCGGGTGGGGCCGCGAGCTGGAAGGGTTGGGCTGTGGCGGGGAGGGGTTGGGCCCTGCCCATGGGCGGCGCCGGCGGGCCCGCGGTGCGGAGGGGGGCGGGAGGGGAGGGGGAGGGTGGGGGGGGTCGGGCTGGCTGGAGGGGTGGGGGGCGTCCGCGGAGGACGGAGGCCGGAGGCCGCAGGACGGAGGAGGGGCGGCAGGAGCGCGGAGGGAGCCGCGCCCGGCCGGCGGCAAAAGGCGAGGGAGGCAAAAGCCTACAGCACCCGGTATTCCCAGGCGGTCTCCCATCCAAGTACTAACCAGGCCCGACCCTGCTTAGCTTCCGAGATCAGACGAGATCGGGCGCGTTCAGGGTGGTATGGCCGTAGACGCTGGCGCCTGCCGCCGGCGCCCCTAAGAAGCCGCGCCGCGTCGCCCGGCCCGCGGCTCGCGCGCGCCCAGGCCTCTGTGACGCGCACCCGCCGCCGGCGCCCCCTGCGCCCGCGCCCGGCCTGCCGCCTTCCTCCCGCTGCTGCCTCCCGCCGCGGCCGCCTCGGGCGCGGCCAGCGGGCCAGCCAAACCCTGCGCTGCCCCGCCCTGCTGCCCTCCCAGGGCGCGGAGGCCTGGAGCAGCCCGGGGTGCGAGGAGGCGGGGCGGGGCGGGCGGCGGTGGGAAACGAGGGGTGGTGGGGGCGGCGGTGGGGGCGGGGATGGGGGCGGGGCGCCTGGCTGGGCGCTCTCCCCTCGCGGCCCGGGAACACTCCAGGCCGCCCTGGCCGCTCGGATCCGGCGATGGGTCGCAGGAGATGCGGCTGCTGGGAGGGGGGTGGCGCGGGGCACTTGGCCCGAGGCGTCGGGGCGTCGGGCCGCCGGGCCCGTGCTCCTCTGAGTCCCCTCCGGCCCGAGGGGCCTCCCAGCGGGAGCCCTGACCTCTGCGGCGCCGGCCGGGCCCCGACTTGCCCAAACCCAGGCGGAGCCACCGGCGCGACCAGAGGGCGTCAGCGGAAGCCCGCCGCGCTGCCCCTGAGGGAGCGGGGAGGCGGGGCGGCCACACTTCCCCCCCGCCAGCGCCGCCCAGGAGACCGGCACCCCGCCCCCAACCCGCCCCTCGCGGGGACCCTGGACAGCTCCTGCTGGCGCCAGCCCAGAGACCCAGAGACAGAGACAGAGACAGAGACACGGAGAAACAGAGAAACGGCGACACGGAGAGGATCCAAGACACGGACCTAGACAGACACCCACCCTGACCCAGAGAGGCTCTGCCCAAGAGCTCGCTTCCCCCCCAGGAGGGCGGTGGTGCTGGAGCTGGGCCCGGGCCAGGAGGCAGGGGCCCCGGGGCTGGCGATCACCCCTGGGGCCCTAGGCCGCGCAGACAGGCTCTCAGGAGTCCCGGGCTCCCGGCATCGCTGCCCCGCCATCGCCCAGGAACCACAGGCAGGCACCGGAGCTCGCTGGCGCGCTCTGTCTGCGCTTGCGTGTGCGTGTGCTTGTGCGGGTTGTGCGAGTGGGTGTGTAGGCGTGTGTGTGTGTGTGTGTGTGTGTGTGTGCGCGCGCGCGCGCGCGCCTGTGTGTCTGTGTGCCTGTGTGTGTGTGTGCGTCCGGGTTTGTGTGTTCCTTTCTCTCCGCTTCTTCGCTCTGGCTCTTTTCCTCTTTCTGCCGGGCACCCCCGACCTTACTGAGTTGATAGAAGGAGCAGGCAGAAAAGTCAGGGCCCAGAGAACTTGGCACGAGAAAGCAGCTCCATCTACCAGACATGTAGAAGCCCCTCCCCGACGACCGACCGCAGCGTCCCCGTTCTGCTCAAGTGCCGCTGGGGACGTTGCCCGGGATCTCCCGCCCGCTAGGTCACCGACGAAGGCGCCTCCGTCTTCCCAAGAGCGCGCTCGCGCCCAGGACGGAGGGAGGAGCAGCACGGTGTGATGACGGGGAGGAAGAGTCGCGTCCGAAGGCCCGTCGGTGCCTGCCGACGTCCCGGCTCTCCCTGTCTCGAGACCTCTGGGCTTCAGGGTTCTGTGCCGCAAGGCTTTCCCGCCGCACCCCCCGGGACCCAGGGCGCGCTGTGTGCGCTGCCCGTCTCCAGCGTTTGGGCCCTGTGGGCCTTCTTGCGTCCCACTGGAAAGGGGACCCTGGGACGGAGAGAAGATGGGCAGGGGGCGGGCTTCGGCAAAGAGAGCGACGGCCATCCACAGACGTCCGACGAGGCCCTCCGGGGCGCCAAGCTCTCCATTTTCCACGGCACGTGTCCTCGTCAGGTTCTGCCACCTCTGGCCGGCATGCGTAGGCACACCGCTGGTCTTGCGGCCCCAGAGGCGAGGAGGCGAACGCCCCGGAGGCCGAGATTGGCACCCGCGTTCTCGGCTGCTGGGTGGCCAGCACCTAGGAGAGTGTCTGGCCGGAAGCAGCCAGGCGATCGATCCCTGGGTGCTGGATGAGCCTCGGCGGCAAGAAGTAGGCTCGTGGGGAAGGACGGCGGCCGAGGCCCGGGCCCCCACCGAGGCCGCGCTCCGTGCTGAGCGGTCTGCTCCGTATTTCCCGCTTGCGTTCTCACCAGCACTCGCCCCCGCAAGGAGGCACGAACGCCAGGACCCCCTCGCACCAGAGGAGGAAAGCGCAGCTCAGGGAGGGCACGTCACTCGCGGGAGACGGCGCCCCTTGGGTTTCAGCTCAGGACTTCGGTCTCCCGAGCCTGCGTTTCGGGGCAAGGCTCCGGTCCCGCGCTCCGGGAAACTGACAGGGACGCAGTCCCGCTTCTCCCCGCAGAAGGTGCTCCTCGGAGATCAGATCCGGGGACCCGTCAGAACCACCCCGGGCACGAGCTGGCAGGGAGCGACGCGCACCGCACCCCCCCCCCTCCCCCATCCCGCAGCCCGCAGCCCGCAGCCCGAGGAAGCGAGGAGCAGGCGATAGAGGCGCTGGGTTGGCAGGAGGGGAAACGGGGCCGGCAGGAGAAGCGAACCGCGAAGAGACTCCCTCCCAGGACGACGATGGCTGAACGGGGAGAGGAGGGAGCTTTGGGTCCTCTCTCGTCCTGCTTTGACCGGGATGTCCCCATTTTTCCACAGCGAGCGAGTATGGCTCTTGGATTCGGTGGGGAAGACGTGATTTATCTGGAGGACTTTTCCCTTCGGGGGTTCAAAGTCCGTTCTCTGAGGCAAGGCTCCCTCTCTGCCTCCCTGTCCTTCCCATTCGCCTCCCCGGAAGCCAGCTCTCCTCCCGGTTTCCTGGATCCCTTGGCCACGGTCCTCTGTTGCAAACACAGGCAGGTGCAAAGAAGATGCGAAAGGCTGCCCGAGCCACGCGAACGGAAAGCTGAAGCCAGGGAGCCAGGAAGGGCTGGCTGCTGAGGGAGGACGTGTCCTGTCAGGAGGCTTTTCAACTCCCTCTGACAGATGCGGCCTGGAGGGGCGGGGCCCGGCCGGGGCCCTGGGGTGGTAGGGGTCGGGTGTGAGGGGGTGGGTGGGGAGGCGGGGGGAGGCGGGAAGAGAGGGAGGCCCCCGAGTGAGGGGACACCAAAAGCCTCAGCCATCAAGACTCCTCGTCTTTGCATCCAGCGTTCTCAAACTCAAAACGAACGCAAGCTCATCCACCAGGAGCAACGTAGCAGCGTTTCCAAGCGAGGCAGGACCGCCCGAAGGCGAAAGCAGAATGGGATCCTAGTCAGGTGGAGCTTGAAACTCAGACCCACCCACCCCCCTACCCACCCCCACCACCTCCCCCCCTCCCCCCCACCCCGGGAAGGGGGCTTCTGGAAGGAAAAGCGAGACAATCTGACAGGGACAAACTTAGGTCGGGAAAGGAGTGTTGATTGTGAATGAGCCTCTCAAGGACAAGCAAGCGGGTACCAGGTTTTAGAAGATGACCTGCAGCGGCAGAGACGCCAGCAAAGGCAGAAGCCATCCCGTCTTGGGTGAGGTGCCCGAGACGCTCCTCTCTAACCCAGTCCGCCCTGTCCTTGGAGAAGCGGGCGGTGTCTGGAAAAGCCTGACCAGGTGCCTTTCCTCGGTGGGCGGGGCTGGTCGCTTTGGGACCCGTTTGGGCCTCCCGGCACCGCCGTGGAATCCGTTCCACCTGACAGGACGACTCTACCCGGCGGCTGGGGCGGCGGGGGCGGGGCGCCGAGGGAAGGGCTGGGGTGTCACCGGAGCGGGAGCCGAGCGGGTGGGAAGAGGCCGAGGCCAGAGGGAGCCGGCCGGCGGCGTGTGCGGCGTCGGGGTCCCGGTCCCGGTCCCGGTCCCGGTCCCGGTCCCGGTCCCGCCGGGCTGGCCCCGATTGGCCCTGGGTTCGGGTGGGGCCGCGAGCTGGAAGGGTTGGGCTGTGGCGGGGAGGGGTTGGGCCCTGCCCATGGGCGGCGCCGGCGGGCCCGCGGTGCGGAGGGGGGCGGGAGGGGAGGGGGAGGGTGGGGGGGGTCGGGCTGGCTGGAGGGGTGGGGGGCGTCCGCGGAGGACGGAGGCCGGAGGCCGCAGGACGGAGGAGGGGCGGCAGGAGCGCGGAGGGAGCCGCGCCCGGCCGGCGGCAAAAGGCGAGGGAGGCAAAAGCCTACAGCACCCGGTATTCCCAGGCGGTCTCCCATCCAAGTACTAACCAGGCCCGACCCTGCTTAGCTTCCGAGATCAGACGAGATCGGGCGCGTTCAGGGTGGTATGGCCGTAGACGCTGGCGCCTGCCGCCGGCGCCCCTAAGAAGCCGCGCCGCGTCGCCCGGCCCGCGGCTCGCGCGCGCCCAGGCCTCTGTGACGCGCACCCGCCGCCGGCGCCCCCTGCGCCCGCGCCCGGCCTGCCGCCTTCCTCCCGCTGCTGCCTCCCGCCGCGGCCGCCTCGGGCGCGGCCAGCGGGCCAGCCAAACCCTGCGCTGCCCCGCCCTGCTGCCCTCCCAGGGCGCGGAGGCCTGGAGCAGCCCGGGGTGCGAGGAGGCGGGGCGGGGCGGGCGGCGGTGGGAAACGAGGGGTGGTGGGGGCGGCGGTGGGGGCGGGGATGGGGGCGGGGCGCCTGGCTGGGCGCTCTCCCCTCGCGGCCCGGGAACACTCCAGGCCGCCCTGGCCGCTCGGATCCGGCGATGGGTCGCAGGAGATGCGGCTGCTGGGAGGGGGGTGGCGCGGGGCACTTGGCCCGAGGCGTCGGGGCGTCGGGCCGCCGGGCCCGTGCTCCTCTGAGTCCCCTCCGGCCCGAGGGGCCTCCCAGCGGGAGCCCTGACCTCTGCGGCGCCGGCCGGGCCCCGACTTGCCCAAACCCAGGCGGAGCCACCGGCGCGACCAGAGGGCGTCAGCGGAAGCCCGCCGCGCTGCCCCTGAGGGAGCGGGGAGGCGGGGCGGCCACCCTTCCCCCCCCGCCAGCGCCGCCCAGGAGACCGGCACCCCGCCCCCAACCCGCCCCTCGCGGGGACCCTGGACAGCTCCTGCTGGCGCCAGCCCAGAGACCCAGAGACAGAGACAGAGACAGAGACACGGAGAAACAGAGAAACGGCGACACGGAGAGGATCCAAGACACGGACCTAGACAGACACCCACCCTGACCCAGAGAGGCTCTGCCCAAGAGCTCGCTTCCCCCCCAGGAGGGCGGTGGTGCTGGAGCTGGGCCCGGGCCAGGAGGCAGGGGCCCCGGGGCTGGCGATCACCCCTGGGGGCCCTAGGCCGCGCAGACAGGCTCTCAGGAGTCCCGGGCTCCCGGCATCGCTGCCCCCGCCATCGCCCAGGAACCACAGGCAGGCACCGGAGCTCGCTGGCGCGCTCTGTCTGCGCTTGCGTGTGCGTGTGCTTGTGCGGGTTGTGCGAGTGGGTGTGTAGGCGTGTGTGTGTGTGTGTGTGTGTGTGTGTGCGCGCGCGCGCGCGCGCCTGTGTGTCTGTGTGCCTGTGTGTGTGTGTGCGTCCGGGTTTGTGTGTTCCTTTCTCTCCGCTTCTTCGCTCTGGCTCTTTTCCTCTTTCTGCCGGGCACCCCCGACCTTACTGAGTTGATAGAAGGAGCAGGCAGAAAAGTCAGGGCCCAGAGAACTTGGCACGAGAAAGCAGCTCCATCTACCAGACATGTAGAAGCCCCTCCCCGACGACCGACCGCAGCGTCCCCGTTCTGCTCAAGTGCCGCTGGGGACGTTGCCCGGGATCTCCCGCCCGCTAGGTCACCGACGAAGGCGCCTCCGTCTTCCCAAGAGCGCGCTCGCGCCCAGGACGGAGGGAGGAGCAGCACGGTGTGATGACGGGGAGGAAGAGTCGCGTCCGAAGGCCCGTCGGTGCCTGCCGACGTCCCGGCTCTCCCTGTCTCGAGACCTCTGGGCTTCAGGGTTCTGTGCCGCAAGGCTTTCCCGCCGCACCCCCCGGGACCCAGGGCGCGCTGTGTGCGCTGCCCGTCTCCAGCGTTTGGGCCCTGTGGGCCTTCTTGCGTCCCACTGGAAAGGGGACCCTGGGACGGAGAGAAGATGGGCAGGGGGCGGGCTTCGGCAAAGAGAGCGACGGCCATCCACAGACGTCCGACGAGGCCCTCCGGGGCGCCAAGCTCTCCATTTTCCACGGCACGTGTCCTCGTCAGGTTCTGCCACCTCTGGCCGGCATGCGTAGGCACACCGCTGGTCTTGCGGCCCCAGAGGCGAGGAGGCGAACGCCCCGGAGGCCGAGATTGGCACCCGCGTTCTCGGCTGCTGGGTGGCCAGCACCTAGGAGAGTGTCTGGCCGGAAGCAGCCAGGCGATCGATCCCTGGGTGCTGGATGAGCCTCGGCGGCAAGAAGTAGGCTCGTGGGGAAGGACGGCGGCCGAGGCCCGGGCCCCCACCGAGGCCGCGCTCCGTGCTGAGCGGTCTGCTCCGTGTTTCCCGCTTGCGTTCTCACCAGCACTCGCCCCCGCAAGGAGGCACGAACGCCAGGACCCCCTCGCACCAGAGGAGGAAAGCGCAGCTCAGGGAGGGCACGTCACTCGCGGGAGACGGCGCCCCTTGGGGTTTCAGCTCAGGACTTCGGTCTCCCGAGCCTGCGTTTCGGGGCAAGGCTCCGGTCCCGCGCTCCGGGAAACTGACAGGGACGCAGTCCCGCTTCTCCCCGCAG
>NW_027225294.1:0-5000 GCF_041296235.1 Equus asinus
TCCTTAAAAATTGCCACCTGAGCTAGCCTCTGTTGTCCATCTTCGTCGGTTTCAGAGGGTAGATTTCTCACTGTTGCTTTTTTGCCAGGTCTGCACGCCCTTGTGTTTTTTTTCTGCTTAAAGGTTGCAACCTGAGCTAGCTTCTTTTGCCCATGTCCCTCAGTTTCAGAGGGTGGATTTCTCCGTGTTGCTTTTTCCCCAGGTCTCCACGCCCTTGTGTGTTTCTTTTGCTTAACGATTGCCACCTGAGCTAGCCTCTGTTGCCCATCTTCGTCCATTTCAGAGGGTGGATTTCTCAGTGTTGCCTTTTCCCCAGCTCCCCACGCCCTTGTGTGTTTCTTTTGCTTAAAGATTGCCACCTGAAGCCAGCCTCTCTTGCCCATCTTCCTCAGTTTCAGAGGGTAGATATTTCAGGGTTGCTTTTTCCCCAGGTCTCCACGCCTTTGGGTTTTGTTTTTGCTTAACGAGTGCCACCTGAGCTAGCCTCTCTTGCCCATGTTCCTCAGTTTCAGAGGGTAGATATTTCAGGGTTGCTTTGTCCCCAGGGCTCCACGCCTTTGTGCTTTGTTTTTGCTTAAGGATTGCCACCTGAGGTAGCCTCTCTTGCCCATCTTCCTCAGTTTCAGAGGGTGGATTTCTCCGTGTTGCTTTTTCCCCAGGTCTCCACGCCCTTGTGTGTTTCTTTTGCTTAACGATTGCCACCTGAGCTAGCCTCTGTTGCCCATCTTCGTCCGTTTCAGAGGGTGGATTTCTCAGTGTTGCCTTTTCGCCAGCTCCCCACGCCCTTGTGTGTTTCTTTTGCTTAAAGATTGTCACCTGAGCTAGGCACTGTTGCCCTGCTTCCTCAGTTTCAGAGGGTACCTTTTTCAGGGTTGCTTTTTGACCGGGTCTCCTCGCCATTGTATTTTTTTATCTTATTTTTTTTGCTTAAAGATTGCCACCTGAGCTAGCCTCTGTTGCGCTTCTTTCTCAGTTCTAGAGGGTAGATTTCTCCGTGTTGCTTTTTCCCCAGGTCTCCACGCACTTCCTTTTATTTCTCCTTAAAAATTGCCACCTGAGCTAGCCTCTGTTGTCCATCTTCGTCGGTTTCAGAGGGTAGATTTCTCACTGTTGCTTTTTTGCCAGGTCTGCACGCCCTTGTGTTTTTTTTCTGCTTAAAGGTTGCAACCTGAGCTAGCTTCTTTTGCCCATGTCCCTCAGTTTCAGAGGGTGGATTTCTCCGTGTTGCTTTTTCCCCAGGCCTCCACGCCCTTGTGTGTTTCTTTTGCTTAACGTTTGCCACCTGAAGCCAGCCTCTCTTGCCCGTCTTCCTCAGTTTCAGAGGGTAGATATTTCAGGGTTGCTTTTTCCCCAGGTCTCCACGCCTTTGTGTTTTGTTTTTGCTTAACGATTGCCACCTGAAGCCAGCCTCTCTTGCCCATCTTCCTCAGTTTCAGAGGGTAGATATTTCAGGGTTGCTTTTTCCCCAGGTCTCCACGCCTTTGTGTTTTGTTTTTGCTTAACGAGTGCCACCTGAGCTAGCCTCTCTTGCCCATGTTCCTCAGTTTCAGAGGGTAGATATTTCAGGGTTGCTTTGTCCCCAGGGCTCCACGCCTTTGTGCTTTGTTTTTGCTTAAGGATTGCCACCTGAGGTAGCCTCTCTTGCCCATCTTCCTCAGTTTCAGAGGGTAGATATTTCAGGGTTGCTTTTTCCCCAGGTCTCCACGCCTTTGGGTTTTGTTTTTGCTTAACGATTGCCACCTGAGCTAGCCTCTGTTGCCCATCTTCGTCCGTTTCAGAG
Organism: Equus asinus; assembly: GCF_041296235.1. NCBI lineage: Eukaryota > Metazoa > Chordata > Mammalia > Perissodactyla > Equidae > Equus > Equus asinus. The sequence goes on from NW_027225294.1 coordinate 1,781, forward strand.
GGTGGATTTCTCAGTGTTGCCTTTTCCCCAGCTCCCCACGCCCTTGTGTGTTTCTTTTGCTTAAAGATTGCCACCTGAAGCCAGCCTCTCTTGCCCATCTTCCTCAGTTTCAGAGGGTAGATATTTCAGGGTTGCTTTTTCCCCAGGTCTCCACGCCTTTGTGTTTTGTTTTTGCTTAACGAGTGCCACCTGAGCTAGCCTCTCTTGCCCATGTTCCTCAGTTTCAGAGGGTAGATATTTCAGGGTTGCTTTGTCCCCAGGGCTCCACGCCTTTGTGCTTTGTTTTTGCTTAAGGATTGCCACCTGAGGTAGCCTCTCTTGCCCATCTTCCTCAGTTTCAGAGGGTGGATTTCTCCGTGTTGCTTTTTCCCCAGGTCTCCACGCCCTTGTGTGTTTCTTTTGCTTAAAGATTGCCACCTGAGCTAGCCTCTGTTGCCCATCTTCGTCCGTTTCAGAGGGTGGATTTCTCAGTGTTGCCTTTTCGCCAGCTCCCCACGCCCTTGTGTGTTTCTTTTGCTTAAAGATTGTCACCTGAGCTAGGCACTGTTGCCCTGCTTCCTCAGTTTCAGAGGGTACCTTTTTCAGGGTTGCTTTTTCACCGGGTCTCCTCGCCATTGTATTTTTTTATCTTATTTTTTTTGCTTAAAGATTGCCACCTGAGCTAGCCTCTGTTGCGCTTCTTTCTCAGTTCTAGAGGGTAGATTTCTCCGTGTTGCTTTTTCCCCAGGTCTCCACGCACTTCCTTTCATTTTTCCTTAAAAATTGCCACCTGAGCTAGCCCCTGTTGCCCATCTTCGTCGGTTTCAGAGGGTAGATTTCTCAGTGTTGATTTTTCCCCATTTCTCCACGCCCTCGTGCTTTTTTTTTTTTATTTCCTTAGATGTCGGCGCCTGAGCTAGCTTCTTTTGCCCATCTTCGTCAGTTTCAGCGGGTAGACTCTCCGCCTGCCTTCGACAGGCCCTCTGGACTGGAAAGCTTTCCTCCTCCCGTCATCACGGTCCTTCTCGGATGACGTGCCTGGTTTCGGTTTGACCGTCCCCGCCCGCCCTGATTTTCTAAGTCCTCCCGGGAACCCCGGGGGCGCTCCAGCCGCTCCGGGAAGCGGCGGCCTCCCGGCCGCACCGGCCCAGCCCGGCCCGGGCCGCCCCCTGGCCTCTCTGGGGGGAACTCTCCCCTTCCCCTTCCCGGTGATCGCCCGAGAAACCTTTTCCGAGTCCCCCTCCTGCGGCTGGGGCTGCGCCTTGGCGGCCGGGAGCCCGCGGGCGGACGCCCCGGGGCCGCACTGGGCCGGGAGGCTGGGTCCGAGGGGGCTCCGGGACGGGATCGGGCGGCCCGGCGGCCCGGCTGTGCTCCCCGGCGGGCCCGCGCTCCGGCTCCGTCCCGCTGAGGCGGTCGTCGGTCGCCGGGTGCCACCTGGCGGCCGCTTTTATATCGTCTCTTTCCTCCGGAGCTCCGGCGACGCGGGCCAAGGGACGGGACTCGGCCGCGGTGACCGAGGCAGAGTCCCGGGAGGCCGGCGTCGCTGGCGGGATCTGGCCCGGTGGCGCCGGGGCGTGAGCGCGACGCCCGCTCGCCGGAGATTGGAGGTGCAGGCTACTGAGGGAGGTGGCTGTCGCCGCGCCGCCCGGTGCCGGCCGGGGTGTGGGGCCTCCCGGACGGGTCGACCAGCAGCCGCCGGTGCCCCTCCGTCCCCGGGAGGGGGTGGGGGGCCGCCGCGGGGGAACGGGCGAGGGAGCTCGTCCCGTGCCCGGCCGTCGTCCCGAGGGCGGCCCGGTGGTCGGGCCTTCCGCGTCGCCGATCCCCTTTCCGCGCCCCGCTCCGGAGGTGGGCGACCGGCCGGGGCCTTGCGGGGGAGGCCCGTGGAGGGCGCGACGGGCTCGGCCGCCGGGCTGGCCTTTTCCCCACTGGTCTTCCGAGTCGACCGGCTCTGGCGGTGGGGACCGGGCCCGGTCCTCGGATGCCTCCTCCTCCGTGGCAGTTTTTTTTTCCAAGTCCCGCCCTGGAGAAGAGCGTGGACCGGCCCCGGGAGCCCTCGAGGGCGGGCCGGGGAGGGCGTCCCCGGCCCGGACGCGTGCCCGGGGTGGGTCCGGGCCGTCGGACCGGACTTCTCTCTCCGAGTTTCGCGGGTCGCGTCTTTGTCCGGAGGCGGGAGGGGGCCGGCTCGAGGCGTAGGTGGAGCCCCGGCTGAGGGACGGGAGCCACGGTCCCGCCCCGGGCCCGGTCGCCGGAGGCGCCTCCGCGGAATTCTTTTCTAAGTCCTGACCCGGCGACTCAGAGGGAGGGACCGACCGGTCCCGGCCCGCGCGGGCGGCCCGGGGAGGCTGTCCCCGGCTCCCCCTGCCGCCACGCTTCTGGGGTCGACCAGATGGCCCCGGGAGCTCCGGGCCTGGTGGCGATGGGGTCGTGCTTGGGGTCTGGTGGCCGTGGCCGTGATCCAGGGGTTCCCCTGGTGATCCGTGGGTGGGCCCCGTCTCCGGGCGCGGCGATTCTTGCCCCCGAATGGGTGGTTTTGTGCCGCCAGATAAGTGCTGACACGCTCTGCTCGGGTGACAGTCGCCCGAGAGCTTCCGGGTGCCTGGATGCGTGTGCGGGGAGGGCTCCGGGCTCTGGCCGAGAACCGGACGCCCGTTTCCACCCCCGCCGCTTGAGCCGCCCGCTGGGGCCTGCGCGCCGGCTCTTGTGCGTTCCAGGCGCCCCCACGACCGTGGTGCCACCTCCGGTCTCTGGTACCCGAGGGCGGCGGGGTTAGGGGCGCGGGGTCCTCTACCACGTGCACTCCCTGCCGCCGGCACCCGGGTGCGGTCGCGACTTACCCCATCCCACCGGCTCCGTGCCAGTGCGTGTCAGGCGTTCTCGTCCTGGGGTCGTCGCCCGCGCTTGCTGGAGGAGGAGAGGGGTCGGTGAGGCTGAAGCAGGCTCCTCCGCTCGCTGTCCTCGCCGGCCTTCCCTTGCTCGGGGGTCCCTCGCGTTATGCTGCCGACCGATGTGGTGATGCTGTGCTCTCCCGGGCCGGGCCTAAGCCGTGCCAGACGAGGGACGGACGTTCATGGCGAACGGGACCGCTCTTCTCGCTCTGCCCGCGGGTCCCCTCGCCCGTTCTCCCCCGCTGCGAGTGGCGTGTGGGAGGCGGCAGGGGTGCGGAATCCGGCCTGACCTCGCTCCCCCGCCCCGTGCCTCGTGGCGTGGGCGGTGTCGGGGTCTCCGTGACGCGGCGGATGCT
>NW_027225294.1:20000-27423 GCF_041296235.1 Equus asinus
CCCGCGAGGCTGATCCGTCCGGCCGGTGAGGAGGCCGCTTGTCGGGCGCCACCTGCTGCCCGGCATCCTCTTATATAGTGTTCGAGGAGGTCGACCAGGTGGCCCGGCCTGGATTGGGGGGGGGGGGCGCGGGGTGCGGTGTCCCGGGCGGCGGGGGACGGGGGGGGGTAGGAGTGGAGAGGGAAAGGTGGGCGTGGAGAATGCCGGGGTCGGGGGTCGGCGCGGGGCGGGGCGGGAGTTGGGGATAGGGGAGGGGCGGGAGGCCGTCTGGACATGGAGGGTCGGAAGAGCGGTGGTGACAATGATTTTCATTATCATTTAGAAAGAAGAACGTGGACTTCTTTAGAGGAGTCCTTTGAATAGCTTCTCCATTTAGTTAACATACATCCAAATGGAGGTCGGGAAACTTGGGTCCTGTTAACATATGGATGGAAGTGGAAAGAACTATCGCGATGACCGTCCTTGTGTTTCTTTTATTTTTTCTTTCTTCCTGCTCCCCAAAGCCGCCCCCCCACCCCCGCCCCGCCCCGCCCCGCCCCGCCCCGTCCCGTCCCGTCCCGTCCATAGTTGTAGGTTCCAGTGGTAGGTCTTTCGCGTTTCTGCTATGTGGGACGCCGCCTCGGCGTGGCTTGAAGGGCGATGCTGGGTCTGGGGCTGCGCCCAGGATCCGAACCGGTGAAAACCTGGGCCGTCGAAGCCGGGGGCCGGGGTGGGGGGCGCTACTTGACCGTTCGTCCACGGGCTCGGCCCCCGGCCCCTTGTTTTCTAGGGAGAGAGACAGAGAGACCCGATCCATTTTCCCTTGGCCTCTAAAGCGTGCGTGTGGTCGAAAGGCGACAGAGAGAGGGGTTCTGGTCCAGAAAGCCCCGACTGCGCCGCCGCGGGGATCGGTCGGTTCCGCCCGAACCGTCCGAGTCGGAAAGGAACGGACAGCTTTCCTCCTTTGGGCCCCTGACTTGGGACCGACAGGGGAAGAGGAACAGGCCTCTCTCCCTCACACCCTGGCCCCTTCCTCCAGGACGCCCTCCTTCTAGTCAGCCCGCCTCTGGCTTTTCCACACGCCGACGACCGCTCGTCGGCATGGACCCACCTTCCTTGGGGGACACCACCACACGACTCTCCCACTCGTCTGCGTGCCTTTCGTTGGCGTCGCTGCCAAAGGCGAGGGGTAGGGGTGGCGGTGGCAGGGACGGCAGGGGCCCAGCGGCTCTCTGGCGGGTGAGGAAGTCTTGCTGGTTCTCCTAGGTCGGTGATCTTTCTCGATCTCCACACACATTCTTCGTTTGGGGAGCCAAGAGACGCCCTCTGAGGAATCCCTATGGCCAGGGTCGATCACTTACTCGCTCACTGCCTCGGCCTCGGCCTCGGCCTCTGTCAGTCTTGTCTCTCTCCCTCCCTCCCTCCCTCCCTCCCTCCCTCCCTCGTCGGTCTCTGTGTGTGGACGTCTAGGTGGAGGCGAGGCAGGGAGGCCACCCACCCACCTACCTCGTGGTTTACCACACGCTCTACACGGAGGTAGAATTCCCATCCCACCGAATCCATCCTTTCCACGGGGCACAAGCCAGTGGCCTTCGGGAGTCTCTCTCCCCAAGGTGGCGCATCCGTCACGGCTATCTATTTCCAGAAGGTTTCCGTTTCCATCCCCTCCCCCCGAAAGAAAAAACGGCCCCACTCCCGGATCTGCCCCACCACGATCACCACCACCACTGCCGCCGCCGCCGCCGCCGCCATCTGCTGTCGCCCTCTAGGGTTGGACCGTTCTAGCTCTCTCCTCTGTGTGGAATCGCAACGTAGGTCGCCTTGGATGTCTGGCACCTCTCACTTAGCAGAAGGTTTTGGAGGCTCAGGCTGGGCCACGCTTTGGCCCGGGTCAGTGTTCCGTTCCTCCGGACGGCTTCCTCGTTTTCCACGAGAAGGAGCCGTGAAGACGGAAAGGAAGGGCGGATGGATGGCTTTTCCCGTGCTACCGAGTCCCTCTCCCCTTTTCCCCAAAGCGTGAGGGGCGGTCGAGAGGATCGTCTCTGATGACAAAAGTCAGAGGCACCCCGGGTCAGACACCGTGCGAGGCGTTGGTGTGTTCTCGAGAGGAGAACACGTCCCCGTCAGCGTTTCCTGTCGTTCTCGTTCCGAAAGGATTCACGCGCCACCCCGTCTCCCTCAAGGTCTTAGGGCTGTCGTGCTCCGCAGCCGTCACGTGTCGTGGATCCTGGGCACCACCACGCCACCCCGCCCCCCCCCCCCCCCCCGCCATAGCTGTCGATCGCTATGTGGCACGCCTACGTTTGCCCAAAAGAGCAGTCCGATGGACAGCGTGGTGCTTTTCCCAGCAGGCAGGCAGGTGAGAGTCACCCCTCTAGAAGGTTTCCAAGCCCCGTTCCATTCTCAGAGGCAGCTCCTTTGGCCATCAAGGAGGCAGGCGATGGGGGTGGGGGTGGGGATGGGGATGGGGCAGGGGCCTCTGTCCCTCTGTCGCGGTAGAAATGATTGGGAAAGGAGGGACGATGGGCGTAGGTCGACCATCCTGGGCGGTGGTGCTTTGGGAGCTTTTTCTAGAAGAAGGAGCGAACGGCGTTCCCTGGGAAGGGAGGAAACCAGAGGAGGTCCCCCTCAGACCGACCTGGCACGAGAAGGACACACACTCTCTCTCTCTCTCTCTCTCTCTCCCTTTTCTTCCTGACTTGAAATCAGGAGACAAAACTCCCCTGCCAAAGGGGCCCTCCCAAAACGGGGAGTGAGGAAGACCTCCTTCTCTTCACGGCTGAAGTTCTCCCTGCCTTTCCTGGACGGGAAGGATAGCACCTACGCCCGCTGCCGTCGGTGACTTTTAGTCCCCCTGGAGAGGAAGAAATTCTTTCCCGTGGCCGAACCCTGGCGGTTCGTTCGTGCTGCAGAGGACGTGACCCTCTCTGACACACCCAGGAACCTCCTCGCTCCGGGTCGAGGAGAGGGAGTTCTGTTCTGTGGTTTAGAATGGTGCTTAAAAAGGGATGTCGCTTACAAAGGGTCCTCGTCCCCCTTCCTAAACCTAAACGGACGGCTCGGCTCGGAGGCGTGAGATACGTTTCGCATCCTCCTCGTCGTCTTCACTCAAAGTTTTATTGGAGTTTGGAAGATTTTATTTTTGTCTTTCCTTTTTCTCCCCAAAGCCCCCCGGTACGTAGTTGTGTGTTCTTCGCGGTGGGTCCTTCTAGCGGTGGTATGTGGGACGCCGCCTCAGCGTGGTTTGATGAGCAGTGCCGTGTCCGCGCCCGGGATCCGAACGAACCCATGAAACACATGGCTGCCAGCAGCGGAGCGCGCGAACATAACCACACGGCCACGGGGCCAGCCCCCTACTGGATTTTCAAAACAACACCGGGGGCCGGCCCGGTGGCGCGGCGGTGAAGTTCGCACGTTCTGCTCCGCCGGCCCCGGGTTCGCCGGTCCGGATCCCGGGCACAGGACCCGGCACCGCTTGGCGAGCCACGCTGTGGCAGGCGTCCCACCTGGAAAGTAGAGGGGGATGGGCACGGATGTCAGCTCAGGGCCAGTCTTCCTCGGCCGACAGAGGAGGATTGGTGGCAGATGTTCGCTCAGGGCTCATCTTCCTCAAAAATAAAATAATAAATCGATTCGATAAAATGTCAAATAACACAACCGCGGGATCACGCTTAGAGTCACCCTTGGCCCGATGATGCCACTCCCCACCCCCCCACCCCCCTGCCCCCCACCATTTGGAGGTGCCGTCAGTGGGATTCGTTCCTGTTTGTCCATCTTTCTTCCTCTTTTTTTTTTTTTTTTAAAGACTGGCACCCGAGCTCATTGCCAATCTTTTCTTTTCTTTTTATTCCTCCTCCTTCTTCTTCTTCTCCCCAGAGCACCCCAGTACCTAGTTCTATATTCTCTTTGAGGGTCCCTCTGGTTCTGCCGTGTGGGACGCCACCTCAGCGTGGTTTGATGAGCGGTGCCGTGTCCGAGCCCAGGATCCGAACCTTCCAAGCCCCGGGCCGCTGAAGCGGAGCGTGCAAACTCAACTGCTCGGCCACGGGGTCAGCCCCTTCCTTCCTTCCTTCCTTCCTTCCTAAGGAGGAGGAGGCAGGCACTGTGTGAAGTCGCCAGTGAGTCTGTGGAAAGAGACGGAGGATTTCCCATGGGAAGCCGGGGCGGGGGACACGGACCGATGTCGTGCGAACTTGAAGGTGAAAGATCAAAAAACCCACACACGCCTAGAGCGGCGGGTTGCCCGTTAGGAGTTTGCTTGCCGGGCCCATAACGCAGGGCTCATCGATGAGCCAAACCGTCCGTGATCCTCAAGCAGTCTAGTAGGGTTAGAGAAAGGAGGGGGGCACTCTTTCTGCCCCAGATGAGGCGAGTTTCTCAGACAGCCACCCTGCCCCAACATCTTCCCTCCCTGCCTCCCGGCCCTTGGTGGACTGCGGCCTAAGGGTGGGGGAATTGAAGAAAGCCGTTCAATGGGAAAAAGCCCGAGGCCATGGGAGAGAGCTTCCTGCACTTGAATGAAGCCCTGACGCCAGGCCCATCGGAATGAATGGGCCTGACCTCCCCTCCCCCCTCCCCCCTCCCCCCTCCCAGGCTGGCGACTCGGCAGTGGAAGGCTAGGGGTTTCTTCCGAAATGGTGAACCGGCCCCCTTGTCCACAGGAAAACCACACACGGGTACAGCCTAGGCCGGATCTCAGGCCAAGTCGTCAGGGTGGCAAGATGATGGCGGATGAGAGGAAACTTGTTCTGGGACCGCACCGCCCCCCCCCCATCGCCTCTCTGGCTGAGAAGAGGGCTGGGGAGCGGTGAGGGTCAGGGGGAGAGTGGGGGCGGGGCCGGGACAGGGACCACCGGGCAGTAGGACGGGAGTAGCCCTGAGGCCTGCCTGCCTGCTTCCTTCCCTGCCGGCGCAGGGCTGAGAGAGGCACGGGGCACGCTGGCTCCTGCCCCTTCACTCATTCGGGAAGCCTCCTGTTGTTGCTCCTGAGGTGCCGGCTGCGGTGACAGACAGAGCAAAACTCCTCTCTCTGTCTATTTCTTCAAAGGCCCGAGTCTGAGCTACGACAGATTCCCCTGTGGCTCAACCCGCAACCTCCCATCCTGCCAGACCAGACCCCTTGTCTAAAAACCTCCACTGGAGGAGCTCTTCCACCTGACTCGGAAAGGAAACACCAGCCCCGCCTCAGCCTCACACCCACACCACCACCACCACCACCCGCCCCCCCCCCGCCCACTCTCCTCCGGACCCAGATACCTAACAGAGGGAACAAAAATCCAAAAATCCTGCTGCTCTCCTTCTACCACCTCCACTTCAGAAGAGTCAGTCTCCCCGAACACCTCAGACTCTGTGACTTCCCGCGGCCTCCCTTTCCCCCGTCCCCATTCTCTCCCCGGACGGGCCCCATCTTACACTTGAACGACAGCTCCACCGCTCGGGGCAGCTGGACACGATGTCCCAAAGTGGCCCGGACGGTAGCCTGGTCGATTCCAAAGGACCCACGCACGCAGTCGGCCATAAACGTGGTGTGGAGATCGTGGACGTTTGCGGGCCTCTGATCAAATCACTGCTCCGGGGACCCCGGCGTCTAGGACCCGTCTTCTCCGTGTTCTTCACACCGTTGCTCCTGGGCCGGTTATTCTCTTCCCTCTCACTGACCTTAACGTTTTGTCTCTGCCATTGAATTTTGACTGTGCGAATGTGACTTGCCGCTGTAGGGCTGCGTGGATCTCTCAGGCATCCTGCTGTGCCGTGCGGGGGGGGGGGGGGAATCCTTGGTGGGTGGGTCGATAGACGTCCCTTTGGTTGTGCCCTGGAGGGGAGAGACAGAGGGGACGACTCAATCCACCACGAACGCTGATGTCGCTCCGATAAACCTGTAGCGGTGATTCTAGTTTATGGCCCGTGTCCTGAAAATAACTTCCCGAAGGGCCAGCCCGGCGGCACAGCGGTTAAGTTCGCACGTTCCGTTTTGTCAGCCAGGGGTTCGCAGGTTCGGATCCAGGGTGCGGACGTGGCGCCGCTTGGCGAGCCACGCTGTGGTCAGCGTCCCGCCTATCAAGGGGAGGGGGATGGGCACGGATGTTAGCTCGGGATCACTCTCCCGGGGCAAAAAAGAGGAGAATTGGCAGCAGGTGTCAGCTCGGGGCTCGTCTTCCTCGAAAAATAAATTAATTAAATTAATAAAAACAACTTCCCAAACCTCTCTGATAACTTGAAGCTTTGAAGTTTTGCGAGGTGAAATCAGGTGATAAAAAAGTCCACGGACAGGGGCGGCCCCGTGGCCGAGTGGTTAAGTTCACAAGCTCCCCTTCGGCGGCCCAGGGTTTTGCCGGTTCAGATCCCGGGCACGGCACGGACACGGCACCGCTCGTCGGGCCGTGTGGAGGCGGCGTCCCACATGCCACAACTGGAAGGGCCCTCAACTAAGATAGACAACTATGTCATGGGGGGGATTGGGGGAGAAAAATCGGGAGGGGGGAAAAAAAAAACAAAAACGGAAGATTGGCAACAGGCGTTAGCTCTGTGAGGGCCGATCTTCCTCACCCAAAAACTAAAGTGAGATGAAATCAAATAAAGCGAAGGAAAAGATAAACCTATGAAATCCCATGTTTCTAAAAGTGGCCAAGTGTTTAGACATTGGCCAAGCGACGGAATGCTCATGGGAAGGACAGTTCCTAATTGCTGGCTTCTTAGTTTTCACCAAAATTAAGGTTCGTGAGGGTTAAAAAATCTACTTAACAAATGCGATGAAAGCCACTAGGCCGGCCCGGTGGCGCGCTGGTTAAGTGTGCCTGTTCCGCTTCGCCGGCCCGGGGTTCGCCAGTTCGGATCCCGGGGGTGGACGTGGCACCGCTGGGCGAGCCACGTGGTGGTAGGCGTCCCACATATGAAATAGAGGAAGATGGGCACGGAGGTGAGCTCAGGGCCAGCCTTCCTCGGCAAAAGAGGAGGATTGGCAGCAGTTAGCTCAGGGCTCATCGTCCTCAAAACAAAACAAAACAAAACAAAAAGCCACTAAAAGTGAATATGGGAAACATCTTTGTGTTCAAGGAAAGTGAGATGGCTGCCTTCAGGCAAGAGGGCCTAAAAAGTAAAGATCGTTTTGTCTGTGAAAAGGTGATCAAAGTTTCACGGGGAAAATAATCTGAGAAAAAGGCCTGTTCGTGGTCAAGTGGCCTAAAATTGGAACGAGTGGACAGATAGAAATGGCGAGCGATAGGATCTATGGGAGTCTATGAGGAAGCCATTGGGTGTCGGCCTAATTCGGCCTGACAGTGTTTTTCGAAAAGGGCCTGACGTGGCCGTCGAGCACGCATCGCATCGTAGATCCGCTTTACACATTTCCTACGGCAAGAACCAATGCCCCTTAAGGGAAAGGAGCAGCTTCCCCGTGCTCGGGCCTTTCCTTAAGGAGAGGCATCTTTCCTTAGGCTAGGAGCGG
>NW_027225295.1:0-41554 GCF_041296235.1 Equus asinus
TTGGCATGTCCGGCAGGTGTTTCTGGCGAGCTGTTCAGGTGGTTCCGGTGTTCTTGGCAGGTGATTCTGGCGTGTCCGGCAGGTGGTTCCGGTCTGTCCGGTAATGGGTTCCGTCATGTGCCGCGCGTGGTTCTGGCACGTCTGAGAGGTGGTTCCCGCATGCCCGGCAGGTGCTCCAGGAGAGTCCTACAAGTGGTTCTGGCCTAGCCCGCAGGTGATTTTGGCGTGTCCGGCAGGTGGTTCCCGGCATGCTCGCAGGTGGTTCAGGCATGTCTGGTAGTGGTTCCGGTCTGTCCGCGAGTGGTTCCGGCGTGTCAGGCACGTGGTTCCGGCATGTGTGACAGGTGGTTCTGGCATGTCCGGCAGGTGATTCTGGATTGTCCACCAAGTGGCTCTGGTGTAACCAGCAGGTGATTCCGGAGTGTACGGCAAGTGGTTCTGGCATAGCTGGCTGGTGATTTTGGGGTGTCCAGCAGGTGGCTCAGCGAGTCGAGCAAGTTGTTCCGGTGTGCTCAGCAGGTGGTTCAGGCAGGTCCGGCAGGTGTTTCTGGTCTGCTCCAGTACGTGGTGCCGGCATGTCCGGCACGTGCTTCCAGTATGTTTGAGAGGTGGTTCCTACCTTCCCGGCGGGAGATTCCGGAGCGTCCGCATGTGATTCTGGCCTACCTGGCAGGGATTTTGCGTCTCTGGCTGGTGGTTCCGGCGAGTCGAAGAGGAGGTTCCGGCGTGCTCGGCAGGTGCATCCGGTGTCTCTGGCACGTCATTCTGGCACGTTCGAGAGGTGGTTCCGGCATGCCTGACAGGTGATTCCGGAGTGTCCGACAAGGGGTTCTGGCACGTCTGAGAGGTGGTTCCGGCATACCCTGCAGGTGATTCTGGCTTGTCTGCCGAGTGGTGCTGGCGTAGCCATCAGGTGATTTTGGCGTGTCCAGCAGGTGGCTCCAGCGAGTAGAGCAGGTTGTTCCAGCGTACTCAGCAGGTGGTTCAGGCGGGTCTGGCAGGTGGTTCCGGTCTCTCTAGTAGGTGGTTCCGGCGTGTCCGGCACGTGCTTCTGGCACGTCTGAGAGCTGGTTCCGGCATGCCCGGCGGGTGATTCCATAGAGTCCGCCACGTGGTTCTGGCCTAGCTGACAGGTGATTTTGGCGTCCCCGGCAGGTGGTTACAGCGAGTTGAGCAGGAGGTTCCGGCATGCTCGGCAGTTGCATCCGGTGTCTCTGGCACGGGGTTCTGGCACGTCTGACATTTGGTTGCCTCATGTCTGGCAGGTGATTCCGGAGTGTCCGGCAAGAGGTTCTGGTGTAGCCGGCAGGTGATTTTGGCATGTCCGGCAGGTGTTTCTGGCGAGCTGTTCAGGTGGTTCCGGTGTTCTTGGCAGGTGATTCTGGCGTGTCCGGCAGGTGGTTCCGGTCTGTCCGGTAATGGGTTCCGTCATGTGCCGCGCGTGGTTCTGGCACGTCTGAGAGGTGGTTCCCGCATGCCCGGCAGGTGCTCCAGGAGAGTCCTACAAGTGGTTCTGGCCTAGCCCGCAGGTGATTTTGGCGTGTCCGGCAGGTGGTTCCGGCATGCTCGGCAGGTGGTTCAGGCATGTCTGGTAGGTGGTTCCGGTCTGTCCGCGAGGTGGTTCCGGCGTGTCAGGCACGTGGTTCCGGCATGTGTGACAGGTGGTTCTGGCATGTCCGGCAGGTGATTCTGGATTGTCCACCAAGTGGCTCTGGTGTAACCAGCAGGTGATTCCGGAGTGTACGGCAAGTGGTTCTGGCATAGCTGGCTGGTGATTTTGGGGTGTCCAGCAGGTGGCTCATGCGAGTCGAGCAAGTTGTTCCGGTGTGCTCAGCAGGTGGTTCAGGCAGGTCCGGCAGGTGTTTCTGGTCTGTCCAGTACGTGGTGCCGGCATGTCCGGCACGTGCTTCCAGTATGTTTGAGAGGTGGTTCCTACCTTCCCGGCGGGAGATTCCGGAGCGTCCGCCATGTGATTCTGGCCTACCTGGCAGGGGATTTTGGCGTCTCTGGCTGGTGGTTCCGGCGAGTCGAAGAGGAGGTTCCGGCGTGCTCGGCAGGTGCATCCGGTGTCTCTGGCACGTCATTCTGGCACGTTCGAGAGGTGGTTCCGGCATGCCTGACAGGTGATTCCGGAGTGTCCGACAAGGGGTTCTGGCACGTCTGAGAGGTGGTTCCGGCATACCCTGCAGGTGATTCTGGCTTGTCTGCCGAGTGGTGCTGGCGTAGCCATCAGGTGATTTTGGCGTGTCCAGCAGGTGGCTCCAGCGAGTAGAGCAGGTTGTTCCAGCGTACTCAGCAGGTGGTTCAGGCGGGTCTGGCAGGTGGTTCCGGTCTCTCTAGTAGGTGGTTCCGGCGTGTCCGGCACGTGCTTCTGGCACGTCTGAGAGCTGGTTCCGGCATGCCCGGCGGGTGATTCCATAGAGTCCGCCACGTGGTTCTGGCCTAGCTGACAGGTGATTTTGGCGTCCCCGGCAGGTGGTTACAGCGAGTTGAGCAGGAGGTTCCGGCATGCTCGGCAGTTGCATCCGGTGTCTCTGGCACGGGGTTCTGGCACGTCTGACATTTGGTTGCCTCATGTCTGGCAGGTGATTCCGGAGTGTCCGGCAAGAGGTTCTGGTGTAGCCGGCAGGTGATTTTGGCATGTCCGGCAGGTGTTTCTGGCGAGCTGTTCAGGTGGTTCCGGTGTTCTTGGCAGGTGATTCTGGCGTGTCCGGCAGGTGGTTCCGGTCTGTCCGGTAATGGGTTCCGTCATGTGCCGCGCGTGGTTCTGGCACGTCTGAGAGGTGGTTCCCGCATGCCCGGCAGGTGCTCCAGGAGAGTCCTACAAGTGGTTCTGGCCTAGCCCGCAGGTGATTTTGGCGTGTCCGGCAGGTGGTTCCGGCATGCTCGGCAGGTGGTTCAGGCATGTCTGGTAGGTGGTTCCGGTCTGTCCGCGAGGTGGTTCCGGCGTGTCAGGCACGTGGTTCCGGCATGTGTGACAGGTGGTTCTGGCATGTCCGGCAGGTGATTCTGGATTGTCCACCAAGTGGCTCTGGTGTAACCAGCAGGTGATTCCGGAGTGTACGGCAAGTGGTTCTGGCATAGCTGGCTGGTGATTTTGGGGTGTCCAGCAGGTGGCTCCAGCGAGTCGAGCAAGTTGTTCCGGTGTGCTCAGCAGGTGGTTCAGGCAGGTCCGGCAGGTGTTTCTGGTCTGTCCAGTACGTGGTGCCGGCATGTCCGGCACGTGCTTCCAGTATGTTTGAGAGGTGGTTCCTACCTTCCCGGCGGGAGATTCCGGAGCGTCCGCCATGTGATTCTGGCCTACCTGGCAGGGGATTTTGGCGTCTCTGGCTGGTGGTTCCGGCGAGTCGAAGAGGAGGTTCCGGCGTGCTCGGCAGGTGCATCCGGTGTCTCTGGCACGTCATTCTGGCACGTTCGAGAGGTGGTTCCGGCATGCCTGACAGGTGATTCCGGAGTGTCCGACAAGGGGTTCTGGCACGTCTGAGAGGTGGTTCCGGCATACCCTGCAGGTGATTCTGGCTTGTCTGCCGAGTGGTGCTGGCGTAGCCATCAGGTGATTTTGGCGTGTCCAGCAGGTGGCTCCAGCGAGTAGAGCAGGTTGTTCCAGCGTACTCAGCAGGTGGTTCAGGCGGGTCTGGCAGGTGGTTCCGGTCTCTCTAGTAGGTGGTTCCGGCGTGTCCGGCACGTGCTTCTGGCACGTCTGAGAGCTGGTTCCGGCATGCCCGGCGGGTGATTCCATAGAGTCCGCCACGTGGTTCTGGCCTAGCTGACAGGTGATTTTGGCGTCCCCGGCAGGTGGTTACAGCGAGTTGAGCAGGAGGTTCCGGCATGCTCGGCAGTTGCATCCGGTGTCTCTGGCACGGGGTTCTGGCACGTCTGACATTTGGTTGCCTCATGTCTGGCAGGTGATTCCGGAGTGTCCGGCAAGAGGTTCTGGTGTAGCCGGCAGGTGATTTTGGCATGTCCGGCAGGTGTTTCTGGCGAGCTGTTCAGGTGGTTCCGGTGTTCTTGGCAGGTGATTCTGGCGTGTCCGGCAGGTGGTTCCGGTCTGTCCGGTAATGGGTTCCGTCATGTGCCGCGCGTGGTTCTGGCACGTCTGAGAGGTGGTTCCCGCATGCCCGGCAGGTGCTCCAGGAGAGTCCTACAAGTGGTTCTGGCCTAGCCCGCAGGTGATTTTGGCGTGTCCGGCAGGTGGTTCCGGCATGCTCGGCAGGTGGTTCAGGCATGTCTGGTAGGTGGTTCCGGTCTGTCCGCGAGGTGGTTCCGGCGTGTCAGGCACGTGGTTCCGGCATGTGTGACAGGTGGTTCTGGCATGTCCGGCAGGTGATTCTGGATTGTCCACCAAGTGGCTCTGGTGTAACCAGCAGGTGATTCCGGAGTGTACGGCAAGTGGTTCTGGCATAGCTGGCTGGTGATTTTGGGGTGTCCAGCAGGTGGCTCCAGCGAGTCGAGCAAGTTGTTCCGGTGTGCTCAGCAGGTGGTTCAGGCAGGTCCGGCAGGTGTTTCTGGTCTGTCCAGTACGTGGTGCCGGCATGTCCGGCACGTGCTTCCAGTATGTTTGAGAGGTGGTTCCTACCTTCCCGGCGGGAGATTCCGGAGCGTCCGCCATGTGATTCTGGCCTACCTGGCAGGGGATTTTGGCGTCTCTGGCTGGTGGTTCCGGCGAGTCGAAGAGGAGGTTCCGGCGTGCTCGGCAGGTGCATCCGGTGTCTCTGGCACGTCATTCTGGCACGTTCGAGAGGTGGTTCCGGCATGCCTGACAGGTGATTCCGGAGTGTCCGACAAGGGGTTCTGGCACGTCTGAGAGGTGGTTCCGGCATACCCTGCAGGTGATTCTGGCTTGTCTGCCGAGTGGTGCTGGCGTAGCCATCAGGTGATTTTGGCGTGTCCAGCAGGTGGCTCCAGCGAGTAGAGCAGGTTGTTCCAGCGTACTCAGCAGGTGGTTCAGGCGGGTCTGGCAGGTGGTTCCGGTCTCTCTAGTAGGTGGTTCCGGCGTGTCCGGCACGTGCTTCTGGCACGTCTGAGAGCTGGTTCCGGCATGCCCGGCGGGTGATTCCATAGAGTCCGCCACGTGGTTCTGGCCTAGCTGACAGGTGATTTTGGCGTCCCCGGCAGGTGGTTACAGCGAGTTGAGCAGGAGGTTCCGGCATGCTCGGCAGTTGCATCCGGTGTCTCTGGCACGGGGTTCTGGCACGTCTGACATTTGGTTGCCTCATGTCTGGCAGGTGATTCCGGAGTGTCCGGCAAGAGGTTCTGGTGTAGCCGGCAGGTGATTTTGGCATGTCCGGCAGGTGTTTCTGGCGAGCTGTTCAGGTGGTTCCGGTGTTCTTGGCAGGTGATTCTGGCGTGTCCGGCAGGTGGTTCCGGTCTGTCCGGTAATGGGTTCCGTCATGTGCCGCGCGTGGTTCTGGCACGTCTGAGAGGTGGTTCCCGCATGCCCGGCAGGTGCTCCAGGAGAGTCCTACAAGTGGTTCTGGCCTAGCCCGCAGGTGATTTTGGCGTGTCCGGCAGGTGGTTCCGGCATGCTCGGCAGGTGGTTCAGGCATGTCTGGTAGGTGGTTCCGGTCTGTCCGCGAGGTGGTTCCGGCGTGTCAGGCACGTGGTTCCGGCATGTGTGACAGGTGGTTCTGGCATGTCCGGCAGGTGATTCTGGATTGTCCACCAAGTGGCTCTGGTGTAACCAGCAGGTGATTCCGGAGTGTACGGCAAGTGGTTCTGGCATAGCTGGCTGGTGATTTTGGGGTGTCCAGCAGGTGGCTCCAGCGAGTCGAGCAAGTTGTTCCGGTGTGCTCAGCAGGTGGTTCAGGCAGGTCCGGCAGGTGTTTCTGGTCTGTCCAGTACGTGGTGCCGGCATGTCCGGCACGTGCTTCCAGTATGTTTGAGAGGTGGTTCCTACCTTCCCGGCGGGAGATTCCGGAGCGTCCGCCATGTGATTCTGGCCTACCTGGCAGGGGATTTTGGCGTCTCTGGCTGGTGGTTCCGGCGAGTCGAAGAGGAGGTTCCGGCGTGCTCGGCAGGTGCATCCGGTGTCTCTGGCACGTCATTCTGGCACGTTCGAGAGGTGGTTCCGGCATGCCTGACAGGTGATTCCGGAGTGTCCGACAAGGGGTTCTGGCACGTCTGAGAGGTGGTTCCGGCATACCCTGCAGGTGATTCTGGCTTGTCTGCCGAGTGGTGCTGGCGTAGCCATCAGGTGATTTTGGCGTGTCCAGCAGGTGGCTCCAGCGAGTAGAGCAGGTTGTTCCAGCGTACTCAGCAGGTGGTTCAGGCGGGTCTGGCAGGTGGTTCCGGTCTCTCTAGTAGGTGGTTCCGGCGTGTCCGGCACGTGCTTCTGGCACGTCTGAGAGCTGGTTCCGGCATGCCCGGCGGGTGATTCCATAGAGTCCGCCACGTGGTTCTGGCCTAGCTGACAGGTGATTTTGGCGTCCCCGGCAGGTGGTTACAGCGAGTTGAGCAGGAGGTTCCGGCATGCTCGGCAGTTGCATCCGGTGTCTCTGGCACGGGGTTCTGGCACGTCTGACATTTGGTTGCCTCATGTCTGGCAGGTGATTCCGGAGTGTCCGGCAAGAGGTTCTGGTGTAGCCGGCAGGTGATTTTGGCATGTCCGGCAGGTGTTTCTGGCGAGCTGTTCAGGTGGTTCCGGTGTTCTTGGCAGGTGATTCTGGCGTGTCCGGCAGGTGGTTCCGGTCTGTCCGGTAATGGGTTCCGTCATGTGCCGCGCGTGGTTCTGGCACGTCTGAGAGGTGGTTCCCGCATGCCCGGCAGGTGCTCCAGGAGAGTCCTACAAGTGGTTCTGGCCTAGCCCGCAGGTGATTTTGGCGTGTCCGGCAGGTGGTTCCGGCATGCTCGGCAGGTGGTTCAGGCATGTCTGGTAGGTGGTTCCGGTCTGTCCGCGAGGTGGTTCCGGCGTGTCAGGCACGTGGTTCCGGCATGTGTGACAGGTGGTTCTGGCATGTCCGGCAGGTGATTCTGGATTGTCCACCAAGTGGCTCTGGTGTAACCAGCAGGTGATTCCGGAGTGTACGGCAAGTGGTTCTGGCATAGCTGGCTGGTGATTTTGGGGTGTCCAGCAGGTGGCTCCAGCGAGTCGAGCAAGTTGTTCCGGTGTGCTCAGCAGGTGGTTCAGGCAGGTCCGGCAGGTGTTTCTGGTCTGTCCAGTACGTGGTGCCGGCATGTCCGGCACGTGCTTCCAGTATGTTTGAGAGGTGGTTCCTACCTTCCCGGCGGGAGATTCCGGAGCGTCCGCCATGTGATTCTGGCCTACCTGGCAGGGGATTTTGGCGTCTCTGGCTGGTGGTTCCGGCGAGTCGAAGAGGAGGTTCCGGCGTGCTCGGCAGGTGCATCCGGTGTCTCTGGCACGTCATTCTGGCACGTTCGAGAGGTGGTTCCGGCATGCCTGACAGGTGATTCCGGAGTGTCCGACAAGGGGTTCTGGCACGTCTGAGAGGTGGTTCCGGCATACCCTGCAGGTGATTCTGGCTTGTCTGCCGAGTGGTGCTGGCGTAGCCATCAGGTGATTTTGGCGTGTCCAGCAGGTGGCTCCAGCGAGTAGAGCAGGTTGTTCCAGCGTACTCAGCAGGTGGTTCAGGCGGGTCTGGCAGGTGGTTCCGGTCTCTCTAGTAGGTGGTTCCGGCGTGTCCGGCACGTGCTTCTGGCACGTCTGAGAGCTGGTTCCGGCATGCCCGGCGGGTGATTCCATAGAGTCCGCCACGTGGTTCTGGCCTAGCTGACAGGTGATTTTGGCGTCCCCGGCAGGTGGTTACAGCGAGTTGAGCAGGAGGTTCCGGCATGCTCGGCAGTTGCATCCGGTGTCTCTGGCACGGGGTTCTGGCACGTCTGACATTTGGTTGCCTCATGTCTGGCAGGTGATTCCGGAGTGTCCGGCAAGAGGTTCTGGTGTAGCCGGCAGGTGATTTTGGCATGTCCGGCAGGTGTTTCTGGCGAGCTGTTCAGGTGGTTCCGGTGTTCTTGGCAGGTGATTCTGGCGTGTCCGGCAGGTGGTTCCGGTCTGTCCGGTAATGGGTTCCGTCATGTGCCGCGCGTGGTTCTGGCACGTCTGAGAGGTGGTTCCCGCATGCCCGGCAGGTGCTCCAGGAGAGTCCTACAAGTGGTTCTGGCCTAGCCCGCAGGTGATTTTGGCGTGTCCGGCAGGTGGTTCCGGCATGCTCGGCAGGTGGTTCAGGCATGTCTGGTAGGTGGTTCCGGTCTGTCCGCGAGGTGGTTCCGGCGTGTCAGGCACGTGGTTCCGGCATGTGTGACAGGTGGTTCTGGCATGTCCGGCAGGTGATTCTGGATTGTCCACCAAGTGGCTCTGGTGTAACCAGCAGGTGATTCCGGAGTGTACGGCAAGTGGTTCTGGCATAGCTGGCTGGTGATTTTGGGGTGTCCAGCAGGTGGCTCCAGCGAGTCGAGCAAGTTGTTCCGGTGTGCTCAGCAGGTGGTTCAGGCAGGTCCGGCAGGTGTTTCTGGTCTGTCCAGTACGTGGTGCCGGCATGTCCGGCACGTGCTTCCAGTATGTTTGAGAGGTGGTTCCTACCTTCCCGGCGGGAGATTCCGGAGCGTCCGCCATGTGATTCTGGCCTACCTGGCAGGGGATTTTGGCGTCTCTGGCTGGTGGTTCCGGCGAGTCGAAGAGGAGGTTCCGGCGTGCTCGGCAGGTGCATCCGGTGTCTCTGGCACGTCATTCTGGCACGTTCGAGAGGTGGTTCCGGCATGCCTGACAGGTGATTCCGGAGTGTCCGACAAGGGGTTCTGGCACGTCTGAGAGGTGGTTCCGGCATACCCTGCAGGTGATTCTGGCTTGTCTGCCGAGTGGTGCTGGCGTAGCCATCAGGTGATTTTGGCGTGTCCAGCAGGTGGCTCCAGCGAGTAGAGCAGGTTGTTCCAGCGTACTCAGCAGGTGGTTCAGGCGGGTCTGGCAGGTGGTTCCGGTCTCTCTAGTAGGTGGTTCCGGCGTGTCCGGCACGTGCTTCTGGCACGTCTGAGAGCTGGTTCCGGCATGCCCGGCGGGTGATTCCATAGAGTCCGCCACGTGGTTCTGGCCTAGCTGACAGGTGATTTTGGCGTCCCCGGCAGGTGGTTACAGCGAGTTGAGCAGGAGGTTCCGGCATGCTCGGCAGTTGCATCCGGTGTCTCTGGCACGGGGTTCTGGCACGTCTGACATTTGGTTGCCTCATGTCTGGCAGGTGATTCCGGAGTGTCCGGCAAGAGGTTCTGGTGTAGCCGGCAGGTGATTTTGGCATGTCCGGCAGGTGTTTCTGGCGAGCTGTTCAGGTGGTTCCGGTGTTCTTGGCAGGTGATTCTGGCGTGTCCGGCAGGTGGTTCCGGTCTGTCCGGTAATGGGTTCCGTCATGTGCCGCGCGTGGTTCTGGCACGTCTGAGAGGTGGTTCCCGCATGCCCGGCAGGTGCTCCAGGAGAGTCCTACAAGTGGTTCTGGCCTAGCCCGCAGGTGATTTTGGCGTGTCCGGCAGGTGGTTCCGGCATGCTCGGCAGGTGGTTCAGGCATGTCTGGTAGGTGGTTCCGGTCTGTCCGCGAGGTGGTTCCGGCGTGTCAGGCACGTGGTTCCGGCATGTGTGACAGGTGGTTCTGGCATGTCCGGCAGGTGATTCTGGATTGTCCACCAAGTGGCTCTGGTGTAACCAGCAGGTGATTCCGGAGTGTACGGCAAGTGGTTCTGGCATAGCTGGCTGGTGATTTTGGGGTGTCCAGCAGGTGGCTCCAGCGAGTCGAGCAAGTTGTTCCGGTGTGCTCAGCAGGTGGTTCAGGCAGGTCCGGCAGGTGTTTCTGGTCTGTCCAGTACGTGGTGCCGGCATGTCCGGCACGTGCTTCCAGTATGTTTGAGAGGTGGTTCCTACCTTCCCGGCGGGAGATTCCGGAGCGTCCGCCATGTGATTCTGGCCTACCTGGCAGGGGATTTTGGCGTCTCTGGCTGGTGGTTCCGGCGAGTCGAAGAGGAGGTTCCGGCGTGCTCGGCAGGTGCATCCGGTGTCTCTGGCACGTCATTCTGGCACGTTCGAGAGGTGGTTCCGGCATGCCTGACAGGTGATTCCGGAGTGTCCGACAAGGGGTTCTGGCACGTCTGAGAGGTGGTTCCGGCATACCCTGCAGGTGATTCTGGCTTGTCTGCCGAGTGGTGCTGGCGTAGCCATCAGGTGATTTTGGCGTGTCCAGCAGGTGGCTCCAGCGAGTAGAGCAGGTTGTTCCAGCGTACTCAGCAGGTGGTTCAGGCGGGTCTGGCAGGTGGTTCCGGTCTCTCTAGTAGGTGGTTCCGGCGTGTCCGGCACGTGCTTCTGGCACGTCTGAGAGCTGGTTCCGGCATGCCCGGCGGGTGATTCCATAGAGTCCGCCACGTGGTTCTGGCCTAGCTGACAGGTGATTTTGGCGTCCCCGGCAGGTGGTTACAGCGAGTTGAGCAGGAGGTTCCGGCATGCTCGGCAGTTGCATCCGGTGTCTCTGGCACGGGGTTCTGGCACGTCTGACATTTGGTTGCCTCATGTCTGGCAGGTGATTCCGGAGTGTCCGGCAAGAGGTTCTGGTGTAGCCGGCAGGTGATTTTGGCATGTCCGGCAGGTGTTTCTGGCGAGCTGTTCAGGTGGTTCCGGTGTTCTTGGCAGGTGATTCTGGCGTGTCCGGCAGGTGGTTCCGGTCTGTCCGGTAATGGGTTCCGTCATGTGCCGCGCGTGGTTCTGGCACGTCTGAGAGGTGGTTCCCGCATGCCCGGCAGGTGCTCCAGGAGAGTCCTACAAGTGGTTCTGGCCTAGCCCGCAGGTGATTTTGGCGTGTCCGGCAGGTGGTTCCGGCATGCTCGGCAGGTGGTTCAGGCATGTCTGGTAGGTGGTTCCGGTCTGTCCGCGAGGTGGTTCCGGCGTGTCAGGCACGTGGTTCCGGCATGTGTGACAGGTGGTTCTGGCATGTCCGGCAGGTGATTCTGGATTGTCCACCAAGTGGCTCTGGTGTAACCAGCAGGTGATTCCGGAGTGTACGGCAAGTGGTTCTGGCATAGCTGGCTGGTGATTTTGGGGTGTCCAGCAGGTGGCTCCAGCGAGTCGAGCAAGTTGTTCCGGTGTGCTCAGCAGGTGGTTCAGGCAGGTCCGGCAGGTGTTTCTGGTCTGTCCAGTACGTGGTGCCGGCATGTCCGGCACGTGCTTCCAGTATGTTTGAGAGGTGGTTCCTACCTTCCCGGCGGGAGATTCCGGAGCGTCCGCCATGTGATTCTGGCCTACCTGGCAGGGGATTTTGGCGTCTCTGGCTGGTGGTTCCGGCGAGTCGAAGAGGAGGTTCCGGCGTGCTCGGCAGGTGCATCCGGTGTCTCTGGCACGTCATTCTGGCACGTTCGAGAGGTGGTTCCGGCATGCCTGACAGGTGATTCCGGAGTGTCCGACAAGGGGTTCTGGCACGTCTGAGAGGTGGTTCCGGCATACCCTGCAGGTGATTCTGGCTTGTCTGCCGAGTGGTGCTGGCGTAGCCATCAGGTGATTTTGGCGTGTCCAGCAGGTGGCTCCAGCGAGTAGAGCAGGTTGTTCCAGCGTACTCAGCAGGTGGTTCAGGCGGGTCTGGCAGGTGGTTCCGGTCTCTCTAGTAGGTGGTTCCGGCGTGTCCGGCACGTGCTTCTGGCACGTCTGAGAGCTGGTTCCGGCATGCCCGGCGGGTGATTCCATAGAGTCCGCCACGTGGTTCTGGCCTAGCTGACAGGTGATTTTGGCGTCCCCGGCAGGTGGTTACAGCGAGTTGAGCAGGAGGTTCCGGCATGCTCGGCAGTTGCATCCGGTGTCTCTGGCACGGGGTTCTGGCACGTCTGACATTTGGTTGCCTCATGTCTGGCAGGTGATTCCGGAGTGTCCGGCAAGAGGTTCTGGTGTAGCCGGCAGGTGATTTTGGCATGTCCGGCAGGTGTTTCTGGCGAGCTGTTCAGGTGGTTCCGGTGTTCTTGGCAGGTGATTCTGGCGTGTCCGGCAGGTGGTTCCGGTCTGTCCGGTAATGGGTTCCGTCATGTGCCGCGCGTGGTTCTGGCACGTCTGAGAGGTGGTTCCCGCATGCCCGGCAGGTGCTCCAGGAGAGTCCTACAAGTGGTTCTGGCCTAGCCCGCAGGTGATTTTGGCGTGTCCGGCAGGTGGTTCCGGCATGCTCGGCAGGTGGTTCAGGCATGTCTGGTAGGTGGTTCCGGTCTGTCCGCGAGGTGGTTCCGGCGTGTCAGGCACGTGGTTCCGGCATGTGTGACAGGTGGTTCTGGCATGTCCGGCAGGTGATTCTGGATTGTCCACCAAGTGGCTCTGGTGTAACCAGCAGGTGATTCCGGAGTGTACGGCAAGTGGTTCTGGCATAGCTGGCTGGTGATTTTGGGGTGTCCAGCAGGTGGCTCCAGCGAGTCGAGCAAGTTGTTCCGGTGTGCTCAGCAGGTGGTTCAGGCAGGTCCGGCAGGTGTTTCTGGTCTGTCCAGTACGTGGTGCCGGCATGTCCGGCACGTGCTTCCAGTATGTTTGAGAGGTGGTTCCTACCTTCCCGGCGGGAGATTCCGGAGCGTCCGCCATGTGATTCTGGCCTACCTGGCAGGGGATTTTGGCGTCTCTGGCTGGTGGTTCCGGCGAGTCGAAGAGGAGGTTCCGGCGTGCTCGGCAGGTGCATCCGGTGTCTCTGGCACGTCATTCTGGCACGTTCGAGAGGTGGTTCCGGCATGCCTGACAGGTGATTCCGGAGTGTCCGACAAGGGGTTCTGGCACGTCTGAGAGGTGGTTCCGGCATACCCTGCAGGTGATTCTGGCTTGTCTGCCGAGTGGTGCTGGCGTAGCCATCAGGTGATTTTGGCGTGTCCAGCAGGTGGCTCCAGCGAGTAGAGCAGGTTGTTCCAGCGTACTCAGCAGGTGGTTCAGGCGGGTCTGGCAGGTGGTTCCGGTCTCTCTAGTAGGTGGTTCCGGCGTGTCCGGCACGTGCTTCTGGCACGTCTGAGAGCTGGTTCCGGCATGCCCGGCGGGTGATTCCATAGAGTCCGCCACGTGGTTCTGGCCTAGCTGACAGGTGATTTTGGCGTCCCCGGCAGGTGGTTACAGCGAGTTGAGCAGGAGGTTCCGGCATGCTCGGCAGTTGCATCCGGTGTCTCTGGCACGGGGTTCTGGCACGTCTGACATTTGGTTGCCTCATGTCTGGCAGGTGATTCCGGAGTGTCCGGCAAGAGGTTCTGGTGTAGCCGGCAGGTGATTTTGGCATGTCCGGCAGGTGTTTCTGGCGAGCTGTTCAGGTGGTTCCGGTGTTCTTGGCAGGTGATTCTGGCGTGTCCGGCAGGTGGTTCCGGTCTGTCCGGTAATGGGTTCCGTCATGTGCCGCGCGTGGTTCTGGCACGTCTGAGAGGTGGTTCCCGCATGCCCGGCAGGTGCTCCAGGAGAGTCCTACAAGTGGTTCTGGCCTAGCCCGCAGGTGATTTTGGCGTGTCCGGCAGGTGGTTCCGGCATGCTCGGCAGGTGGTTCAGGCATGTCTGGTAGGTGGTTCCGGTCTGTCCGCGAGGTGGTTCCGGCGTGTCAGGCACGTGGTTCCGGCATGTGTGACAGGTGGTTCTGGCATGTCCGGCAGGTGATTCTGGATTGTCCACCAAGTGGCTCTGGTGTAACCAGCAGGTGATTCCGGAGTGTACGGCAAGTGGTTCTGGCATAGCTGGCTGGTGATTTTGGGGTGTCCAGCAGGTGGCTCCAGCGAGTCGAGCAAGTTGTTCCGGTGTGCTCAGCAGGTGGTTCAGGCAGGTCCGGCAGGTGTTTCTGGTCTGTCCAGTACGTGGTGCCGGCATGTCCGGCACGTGCTTCCAGTATGTTTGAGAGGTGGTTCCTACCTTCCCGGCGGGAGATTCCGGAGCGTCCGCCATGTGATTCTGGCCTACCTGGCAGGGGATTTTGGCGTCTCTGGCTGGTGGTTCCGGCGAGTCGAAGAGGAGGTTCCGGCGTGCTCGGCAGGTGCATCCGGTGTCTCTGGCACGTCATTCTGGCACGTTCGAGAGGTGGTTCCGGCATGCCTGACAGGTGATTCCGGAGTGTCCGACAAGGGGTTCTGGCACGTCTGAGAGGTGGTTCCGGCATACCCTGCAGGTGATTCTGGCTTGTCTGCCGAGTGGTGCTGGCGTAGCCATCAGGTGATTTTGGCGTGTCCAGCAGGTGGCTCCAGCGAGTAGAGCAGGTTGTTCCAGCGTACTCAGCAGGTGGTTCAGGCGGGTCTGGCAGGTGGTTCCGGTCTCTCTAGTAGGTGGTTCCGGCGTGTCCGGCACGTGCTTCTGGCACGTCTGAGAGCTGGTTCCGGCATGCCCGGCGGGTGATTCCATAGAGTCCGCCACGTGGTTCTGGCCTAGCTGACAGGTGATTTTGGCGTCCCCGGCAGGTGGTTACAGCGAGTTGAGCAGGAGGTTCCGGCATGCTCGGCAGTTGCATCCGGTGTCTCTGGCACGGGGTTCTGGCACGTCTGACATTTGGTTGCCTCATGTCTGGCAGGTGATTCCGGAGTGTCCGGCAAGAGGTTCTGGTGTAGCCGGCAGGTGATTTTGGCATGTCCGGCAGGTGTTTCTGGCGAGCTGTTCAGGTGGTTCCGGTGTTCTTGGCAGGTGATTCTGGCGTGTCCGGCAGGTGGTTCCGGTCTGTCCGGTAATGGGTTCCGTCATGTGCCGCGCGTGGTTCTGGCACGTCTGAGAGGTGGTTCCCGCATGCCCGGCAGGTGCTCCAGGAGAGTCCTACAAGTGGTTCTGGCCTAGCCCGCAGGTGATTTTGGCGTGTCCGGCAGGTGGTTCCGGCATGCTCGGCAGGTGGTTCAGGCATGTCTGGTAGGTGGTTCCGGTCTGTCCGCGAGGTGGTTCCGGCGTGTCAGGCACGTGGTTCCGGCATGTGTGACAGGTGGTTCTGGCATGTCCGGCAGGTGATTCTGGATTGTCCACCAAGTGGCTCTGGTGTAACCAGCAGGTGATTCCGGAGTGTACGGCAAGTGGTTCTGGCATAGCTGGCTGGTGATTTTGGGGTGTCCAGCAGGTGGCTCCAGCGAGTCGAGCAAGTTGTTCCGGTGTGCTCAGCAGGTGGTTCAGGCAGGTCCGGCAGGTGTTTCTGGTCTGTCCAGTACGTGGTGCCGGCATGTCCGGCACGTGCTTCCAGTATGTTTGAGAGGTGGTTCCTACCTTCCCGGCGGGAGATTCCGGAGCGTCCGCCATGTGATTCTGGCCTACCTGGCAGGGGATTTTGGCGTCTCTGGCTGGTGGTTCCGGCGAGTCGAAGAGGAGGTTCCGGCGTGCTCGGCAGGTGCATCCGGTGTCTCTGGCACGTCATTCTGGCACGTTCGAGAGGTGGTTCCGGCATGCCTGACAGGTGATTCCGGAGTGTCCGACAAGGGGTTCTGGCACGTCTGAGAGGTGGTTCCGGCATACCCTGCAGGTGATTCTGGCTTGTCTGCCGAGTGGTGCTGGCGTAGCCATCAGGTGATTTTGGCGTGTCCAGCAGGTGGCTCCAGCGAGTAGAGCAGGTTGTTCCAGCGTACTCAGCAGGTGGTTCAGGCGGGTCTGGCAGGTGGTTCCGGTCTCTCTAGTAGGTGGTTCCGGCGTGTCCGGCACGTGCTTCTGGCACGTCTGAGAGCTGGTTCCGGCATGCCCGGCGGGTGATTCCATAGAGTCCGCCACGTGGTTCTGGCCTAGCTGACAGGTGATTTTGGCGTCCCCGGCAGGTGGTTACAGCGAGTTGAGCAGGAGGTTCCGGCATGCTCGGCAGTTGCATCCGGTGTCTCTGGCACGGGGTTCTGGCACGTCTGACATTTGGTTGCCTCATGTCTGGCAGGTGATTCCGGAGTGTCCGGCAAGAGGTTCTGGTGTAGCCGGCAGGTGATTTTGGCATGTCCGGCAGGTGTTTCTGGCGAGCTGTTCAGGTGGTTCCGGTGTTCTTGGCAGGTGATTCTGGCGTGTCCGGCAGGTGGTTCCGGTCTGTCCGGTAATGGGTTCCGTCATGTGCCGCGCGTGGTTCTGGCACGTCTGAGAGGTGGTTCCCGCATGCCCGGCAGGTGCTCCAGGAGAGTCCTACAAGTGGTTCTGGCCTAGCCCGCAGGTGATTTTGGCGTGTCCGGCAGGTGGTTCCGGCATGCTCGGCAGGTGGTTCAGGCATGTCTGGTAGGTGGTTCCGGTCTGTCCGCGAGGTGGTTCCGGCGTGTCAGGCACGTGGTTCCGGCATGTGTGACAGGTGGTTCTGGCATGTCCGGCAGGTGATTCTGGATTGTCCACCAAGTGGCTCTGGTGTAACCAGCAGGTGATTCCGGAGTGTACGGCAAGTGGTTCTGGCATAGCTGGCTGGTGATTTTGGGGTGTCCAGCAGGTGGCTCCAGCGAGTCGAGCAAGTTGTTCCGGTGTGCTCAGCAGGTGGTTCAGGCAGGTCCGGCAGGTGTTTCTGGTCTGTCCAGTACGTGGTGCCGGCATGTCCGGCACGTGCTTCCAGTATGTTTGAGAGGTGGTTCCTACCTTCCCGGCGGGAGATTCCGGAGCGTCCGCCATGTGATTCTGGCCTACCTGGCAGGGGATTTTGGCGTCTCTGGCTGGTGGTTCCGGCGAGTCGAAGAGGAGGTTCCGGCGTGCTCGGCAGGTGCATCCGGTGTCTCTGGCACGTCATTCTGGCACGTTCGAGAGGTGGTTCCGGCATGCCTGACAGGTGATTCCGGAGTGTCCGACAAGGGGTTCTGGCACGTCTGAGAGGTGGTTCCGGCATACCCTGCAGGTGATTCTGGCTTGTCTGCCGAGTGGTGCTGGCGTAGCCATCAGGTGATTTTGGCGTGTCCAGCAGGTGGCTCCAGCGAGTAGAGCAGGTTGTTCCAGCGTACTCAGCAGGTGGTTCAGGCGGGTCTGGCAGGTGGTTCCGGTCTCTCTAGTAGGTGGTTCCGGCGTGTCCGGCACGTGCTTCTGGCACGTCTGAGAGCTGGTTCCGGCATGCCCGGCGGGTGATTCCATAGAGTCCGCCACGTGGTTCTGGCCTAGCTGACAGGTGATTTTGGCGTCCCCGGCAGGTGGTTACAGCGAGTTGAGCAGGAGGTTCCGGCATGCTCGGCAGTTGCATCCGGTGTCTCTGGCACGGGGTTCTGGCACGTCTGACATTTGGTTGCCTCATGTCTGGCAGGTGATTCCGGAGTGTCCGGCAAGAGGTTCTGGTGTAGCCGGCAGGTGATTTTGGCATGTCCGGCAGGTGTTTCTGGCGAGCTGTTCAGGTGGTTCCGGTGTTCTTGGCAGGTGATTCTGGCGTGTCCGGCAGGTGGTTCCGGTCTGTCCGGTAATGGGTTCCGTCATGTGCCGCGCGTGGTTCTGGCACGTCTGAGAGGTGGTTCCCGCATGCCCGGCAGGTGCTCCAGGAGAGTCCTACAAGTGGTTCTGGCCTAGCCCGCAGGTGATTTTGGCGTGTCCGGCAGGTGGTTCCGGCATGCTCGGCAGGTGGTTCAGGCATGTCTGGTAGGTGGTTCCGGTCTGTCCGCGAGGTGGTTCCGGCGTGTCAGGCACGTGGTTCCGGCATGTGTGACAGGTGGTTCTGGCATGTCCGGCAGGTGATTCTGGATTGTCCACCAAGTGGCTCTGGTGTAACCAGCAGGTGATTCCGGAGTGTACGGCAAGTGGTTCTGGCATAGCTGGCTGGTGATTTTGGGGTGTCCAGCAGGTGGCTCCAGCGAGTCGAGCAAGTTGTTCCGGTGTGCTCAGCAGGTGGTTCAGGCAGGTCCGGCAGGTGTTTCTGGTCTGTCCAGTACGTGGTGCCGGCATGTCCGGCACGTGCTTCCAGTATGTTTGAGAGGTGGTTCCTACCTTCCCGGCGGGAGATTCCGGAGCGTCCGCCATGTGATTCTGGCCTACCTGGCAGGGGATTTTGGCGTCTCTGGCTGGTGGTTCCGGCGAGTCGAAGAGGAGGTTCCGGCGTGCTCGGCAGGTGCATCCGGTGTCTCTGGCACGTCATTCTGGCACGTTCGAGAGGTGGTTCCGGCATGCCTGACAGGTGATTCCGGAGTGTCCGACAAGGGGTTCTGGCACGTCTGAGAGGTGGTTCCGGCATACCCTGCAGGTGATTCTGGCTTGTCTGCCGAGTGGTGCTGGCGTAGCCATCAGGTGATTTTGGCGTGTCCAGCAGGTGGCTCCAGCGAGTAGAGCAGGTTGTTCCAGCGTACTCAGCAGGTGGTTCAGGCGGGTCTGGCAGGTGGTTCCGGTCTCTCTAGTAGGTGGTTCCGGCGTGTCCGGCACGTGCTTCTGGCACGTCTGAGAGCTGGTTCCGGCATGCCCGGCGGGTGATTCCATAGAGTCCGCCACGTGGTTCTGGCCTAGCTGACAGGTGATTTTGGCGTCCCCGGCAGGTGGTTACAGCGAGTTGAGCAGGAGGTTCCGGCATGCTCGGCAGTTGCATCCGGTGTCTCTGGCACGGGGTTCTGGCACGTCTGACATTTGGTTGCCTCATGTCTGGCAGGTGATTCCGGAGTGTCCGGCAAGAGGTTCTGGTGTAGCCGGCAGGTGATTTTGGCATGTCCGGCAGGTGTTTCTGGCGAGCTGTTCAGGTGGTTCCGGTGTTCTTGGCAGGTGATTCTGGCGTGTCCGGCAGGTGGTTCCGGTCTGTCCGGTAATGGGTTCCGTCATGTGCCGCGCGTGGTTCTGGCACGTCTGAGAGGTGGTTCCCGCATGCCCGGCAGGTGCTCCAGGAGAGTCCTACAAGTGGTTCTGGCCTAGCCCGCAGGTGATTTTGGCGTGTCCGGCAGGTGGTTCCGGCATGCTCGGCAGGTGGTTCAGGCATGTCTGGTAGGTGGTTCCGGTCTGTCCGCGAGGTGGTTCCGGCGTGTCAGGCACGTGGTTCCGGCATGTGTGACAGGTGGTTCTGGCATGTCCGGCAGGTGATTCTGGATTGTCCACCAAGTGGCTCTGGTGTAACCAGCAGGTGATTCCGGAGTGTACGGCAAGTGGTTCTGGCATAGCTGGCTGGTGATTTTGGGGTGTCCAGCAGGTGGCTCCAGCGAGTCGAGCAAGTTGTTCCGGTGTGCTCAGCAGGTGGTTCAGGCAGGTCCGGCAGGTGTTTCTGGTCTGTCCAGTACGTGGTGCCGGCATGTCCGGCACGTGCTTCCAGTATGTTTGAGAGGTGGTTCCTACCTTCCCGGCGGGAGATTCCGGAGCGTCCGCCATGTGATTCTGGCCTACCTGGCAGGGGATTTTGGCGTCTCTGGCTGGTGGTTCCGGCGAGTCGAAGAGGAGGTTCCGGCGTGCTCGGCAGGTGCATCCGGTGTCTCTGGCACGTCATTCTGGCACGTTCGAGAGGTGGTTCCGGCATGCCTGACAGGTGATTCCGGAGTGTCCGACAAGGGGTTCTGGCACGTCTGAGAGGTGGTTCCGGCATACCCTGCAGGTGATTCTGGCTTGTCTGCCGAGTGGTGCTGGCGTAGCCATCAGGTGATTTTGGCGTGTCCAGCAGGTGGCTCCAGCGAGTAGAGCAGGTTGTTCCAGCGTACTCAGCAGGTGGTTCAGGCGGGTCTGGCAGGTGGTTCCGGTCTCTCTAGTAGGTGGTTCCGGCGTGTCCGGCACGTGCTTCTGGCACGTCTGAGAGCTGGTTCCGGCATGCCCGGCGGGTGATTCCATAGAGTCCGCCACGTGGTTCTGGCCTAGCTGACAGGTGATTTTGGCGTCCCCGGCAGGTGGTTACAGCGAGTTGAGCAGGAGGTTCCGGCATGCTCGGCAGTTGCATCCGGTGTCTCTGGCACGGGGTTCTGGCACGTCTGACATTTGGTTGCCTCATGTCTGGCAGGTGATTCCGGAGTGTCCGGCAAGAGGTTCTGGTGTAGCCGGCAGGTGATTTTGGCATGTCCGGCAGGTGTTTCTGGCGAGCTGTTCAGGTGGTTCCGGTGTTCTTGGCAGGTGATTCTGGCGTGTCCGGCAGGTGGTTCCGGTCTGTCCGGTAATGGGTTCCGTCATGTGCCGCGCGTGGTTCTGGCACGTCTGAGAGGTGGTTCCCGCATGCCCGGCAGGTGCTCCAGGAGAGTCCTACAAGTGGTTCTGGCCTAGCCCGCAGGTGATTTTGGCGTGTCCGGCAGGTGGTTCCGGCATGCTCGGCAGGTGGTTCAGGCATGTCTGGTAGGTGGTTCCGGTCTGTCCGCGAGGTGGTTCCGGCGTGTCAGGCACGTGGTTCCGGCATGTGTGACAGGTGGTTCTGGCATGTCCGGCAGGTGATTCTGGATTGTCCACCAAGTGGCTCTGGTGTAACCAGCAGGTGATTCCGGAGTGTACGGCAAGTGGTTCTGGCATAGCTGGCTGGTGATTTTGGGGTGTCCAGCAGGTGGCTCCAGCGAGTCGAGCAAGTTGTTCCGGTGTGCTCAGCAGGTGGTTCAGGCAGGTCCGGCAGGTGTTTCTGGTCTGTCCAGTACGTGGTGCCGGCATGTCCGGCACGTGCTTCCAGTATGTTTGAGAGGTGGTTCCTACCTTCCCGGCGGGAGATTCCGGAGCGTCCGCCATGTGATTCTGGCCTACCTGGCAGGGGATTTTGGCGTCTCTGGCTGGTGGTTCCGGCGAGTCGAAGAGGAGGTTCCGGCGTGCTCGGCAGGTGCATCCGGTGTCTCTGGCACGTCATTCTGGCACGTTCGAGAGGTGGTTCCGGCATGCCTGACAGGTGATTCCGGAGTGTCCGACAAGGGGTTCTGGCACGTCTGAGAGGTGGTTCCGGCATACCCTGCAGGTGATTCTGGCTTGTCTGCCGAGTGGTGCTGGCGTAGCCATCAGGTGATTTTGGCGTGTCCAGCAGGTGGCTCCAGCGAGTAGAGCAGGTTGTTCCAGCGTACTCAGCAGGTGGTTCAGGCGGGTCTGGCAGGTGGTTCCGGTCTCTCTAGTAGGTGGTTCCGGCGTGTCCGGCACGTGCTTCTGGCACGTCTGAGAGCTGGTTCCGGCATGCCCGGCGGGTGATTCCATAGAGTCCGCCACGTGGTTCTGGCCTAGCTGACAGGTGATTTTGGCGTCCCCGGCAGGTGGTTACAGCGAGTTGAGCAGGAGGTTCCGGCATGCTCGGCAGTTGCATCCGGTGTCTCTGGCACGGGGTTCTGGCACGTCTGACATTTGGTTGCCTCATGTCTGGCAGGTGATTCCGGAGTGTCCGGCAAGAGGTTCTGGTGTAGCCGGCAGGTGATTTTGGCATGTCCGGCAGGTGTTTCTGGCGAGCTGTTCAGGTGGTTCCGGTGTTCTTGGCAGGTGATTCTGGCGTGTCCGGCAGGTGGTTCCGGTCTGTCCGGTAATGGGTTCCGTCATGTGCCGCGCGTGGTTCTGGCACGTCTGAGAGGTGGTTCCCGCATGCCCGGCAGGTGCTCCAGGAGAGTCCTACAAGTGGTTCTGGCCTAGCCCGCAGGTGATTTTGGCGTGTCCGGCAGGTGGTTCCGGCATGCTCGGCAGGTGGTTCAGGCATGTCTGGTAGGTGGTTCCGGTCTGTCCGCGAGGTGGTTCCGGCGTGTCAGGCACGTGGTTCCGGCATGTGTGACAGGTGGTTCTGGCATGTCCGGCAGGTGATTCTGGATTGTCCACCAAGTGGCTCTGGTGTAACCAGCAGGTGATTCCGGAGTGTACGGCAAGTGGTTCTGGCATAGCTGGCTGGTGATTTTGGGGTGTCCAGCAGGTGGCTCCAGCGAGTCGAGCAAGTTGTTCCGGTGTGCTCAGCAGGTGGTTCAGGCAGGTCCGGCAGGTGTTTCTGGTCTGTCCAGTACGTGGTGCCGGCATGTCCGGCACGTGCTTCCAGTATGTTTGAGAGGTGGTTCCTACCTTCCCGGCGGGAGATTCCGGAGCGTCCGCCATGTGATTCTGGCCTACCTGGCAGGGGATTTTGGCGTCTCTGGCTGGTGGTTCCGGCGAGTCGAAGAGGAGGTTCCGGCGTGCTCGGCAGGTGCATCCGGTGTCTCTGGCACGTCATTCTGGCACGTTCGAGAGGTGGTTCCGGCATGCCTGACAGGTGATTCCGGAGTGTCCGACAAGGGGTTCTGGCACGTCTGAGAGGTGGTTCCGGCATACCCTGCAGGTGATTCTGGCTTGTCTGCCGAGTGGTGCTGGCGTAGCCATCAGGTGATTTTGGCGTGTCCAGCAGGTGGCTCCAGCGAGTAGAGCAGGTTGTTCCAGCGTACTCAGCAGGTGGTTCAGGCGGGTCTGGCAGGTGGTTCCGGTCTCTCTAGTAGGTGGTTCCGGCGTGTCCGGCACGTGCTTCTGGCACGTCTGAGAGCTGGTTCCGGCATGCCCGGCGGGTGATTCCATAGAGTCCGCCACGTGGTTCTGGCCTAGCTGACAGGTGATTTTGGCGTCCCCGGCAGGTGGTTACAGCGAGTTGAGCAGGAGGTTCCGGCATGCTCGGCAGTTGCATCCGGTGTCTCTGGCACGGGGTTCTGGCACGTCTGACATTTGGTTGCCTCATGTCTGGCAGGTGATTCCGGAGTGTCCGGCAAGAGGTTCTGGTGTAGCCGGCAGGTGATTTTGGCATGTCCGGCAGGTGTTTCTGGCGAGCTGTTCAGGTGGTTCCGGTGTTCTTGGCAGGTGATTCTGGCGTGTCCGGCAGGTGGTTCCGGTCTGTCCGGTAATGGGTTCCGTCATGTGCCGCGCGTGGTTCTGGCACGTCTGAGAGGTGGTTCCCGCATGCCCGGCAGGTGCTCCAGGAGAGTCCTACAAGTGGTTCTGGCCTAGCCCGCAGGTGATTTTGGCGTGTCCGGCAGGTGGTTCCGGCATGCTCGGCAGGTGGTTCAGGCATGTCTGGTAGGTGGTTCCGGTCTGTCCGCGAGGTGGTTCCGGCGTGTCAGGCACGTGGTTCCGGCATGTGTGACAGGTGGTTCTGGCATGTCCGGCAGGTGATTCTGGATTGTCCACCAAGTGGCTCTGGTGTAACCAGCAGGTGATTCCGGAGTGTACGGCAAGTGGTTCTGGCATAGCTGGCTGGTGATTTTGGGGTGTCCAGCAGGTGGCTCCAGCGAGTCGAGCAAGTTGTTCCGGTGTGCTCAGCAGGTGGTTCAGGCAGGTCCGGCAGGTGTTTCTGGTCTGTCCAGTACGTGGTGCCGGCATGTCCGGCACGTGCTTCCAGTATGTTTGAGAGGTGGTTCCTACCTTCCCGGCGGGAGATTCCGGAGCGTCCGCCATGTGATTCTGGCCTACCTGGCAGGGGATTTTGGCGTCTCTGGCTGGTGGTTCCGGCGAGTCGAAGAGGAGGTTCCGGCGTGCTCGGCAGGTGCATCCGGTGTCTCTGGCACGTCATTCTGGCACGTTCGAGAGGTGGTTCCGGCATGCCTGACAGGTGATTCCGGAGTGTCCGACAAGGGGTTCTGGCACGTCTGAGAGGTGGTTCCGGCATACCCTGCAGGTGATTCTGGCTTGTCTGCCGAGTGGTGCTGGCGTAGCCATCAGGTGATTTTGGCGTGTCCAGCAGGTGGCTCCAGCGAGTAGAGCAGGTTGTTCCAGCGTACTCAGCAGGTGGTTCAGGCGGGTCTGGCAGGTGGTTCCGGTCTCTCTAGTAGGTGGTTCCGGCGTGTCCGGCACGTGCTTCTGGCACGTCTGAGAGCTGGTTCCGGCATGCCCGGCGGGTGATTCCATAGAGTCCGCCACGTGGTTCTGGCCTAGCTGACAGGTGATTTTGGCGTCCCCGGCAGGTGGTTACAGCGAGTTGAGCAGGAGGTTCCGGCATGCTCGGCAGTTGCATCCGGTGTCTCTGGCACGGGGTTCTGGCACGTCTGACATTTGGTTGCCTCATGTCTGGCAGGTGATTCCGGAGTGTCCGGCAAGAGGTTCTGGTGTAGCCGGCAGGTGATTTTGGCATGTCCGGCAGGTGTTTCTGGCGAGCTGTTCAGGTGGTTCCGGTGTTCTTGGCAGGTGATTCTGGCGTGTCCGGCAGGTGGTTCCGGTCTGTCCGGTAATGGGTTCCGTCATGTGCCGCGCGTGGTTCTGGCACGTCTGAGAGGTGGTTCCCGCATGCCCGGCAGGTGCTCCAGGAGAGTCCTACAAGTGGTTCTGGCCTAGCCCGCAGGTGATTTTGGCGTGTCCGGCAGGTGGTTCCGGCATGCTCGGCAGGTGGTTCAGGCATGTCTGGTAGGTGGTTCCGGTCTGTCCGCGAGGTGGTTCCGGCGTGTCAGGCACGTGGTTCCGGCATGTGTGACAGGTGGTTCTGGCATGTCCGGCAGGTGATTCTGGATTGTCCACCAAGTGGCTCTGGTGTAACCAGCAGGTGATTCCGGAGTGTACGGCAAGTGGTTCTGGCATAGCTGGCTGGTGATTTTGGGGTGTCCAGCAGGTGGCTCCAGCGAGTCGAGCAAGTTGTTCCGGTGTGCTCAGCAGGTGGTTCAGGCAGGTCCGGCAGGTGTTTCTGGTCTGTCCAGTACGTGGTGCCGGCATGTCCGGCACGTGCTTCCAGTATGTTTGAGAGGTGGTTCCTACCTTCCCGGCGGGAGATTCCGGAGCGTCCGCCATGTGATTCTGGCCTACCTGGCAGGGGATTTTGGCGTCTCTGGCTGGTGGTTCCGGCGAGTCGAAGAGGAGGTTCCGGCGTGCTCGGCAGGTGCATCCGGTGTCTCTGGCACGTCATTCTGGCACGTTCGAGAGGTGGTTCCGGCATGCCTGACAGGTGATTCCGGAGTGTCCGACAAGGGGTTCTGGCACGTCTGAGAGGTGGTTCCGGCATACCCTGCAGGTGATTCTGGCTTGTCTGCCGAGTGGTGCTGGCGTAGCCATCAGGTGATTTTGGCGTGTCCAGCAGGTGGCTCCAGCGAGTAGAGCAGGTTGTTCCAGCGTACTCAGCAGGTGGTTCAGGCGGGTCTGGCAGGTGGTTCCGGTCTCTCTAGTAGGTGGTTCCGGCGTGTCCGGCACGTGCTTCTGGCACGTCTGAGAGCTGGTTCCGGCATGCCCGGCGGGTGATTCCATAGAGTCCGCCACGTGGTTCTGGCCTAGCTGACAGGTGATTTTGGCGTCCCCGGCAGGTGGTTACAGCGAGTTGAGCAGGAGGTTCCGGCATGCTCGGCAGTTGCATCCGGTGTCTCTGGCACGGGGTTCTGGCACGTCTGACATTTGGTTGCCTCATGTCTGGCAGGTGATTCCGGAGTGTCCGGCAAGAGGTTCTGGTGTAGCCGGCAGGTGATTTTGGCATGTCCGGCAGGTGTTTCTGGCGAGCTGTTCAGGTGGTTCCGGTGTTCTTGGCAGGTGATTCTGGCGTGTCCGGCAGGTGGTTCCGGTCTGTCCGGTAATGGGTTCCGTCATGTGCCGCGCGTGGTTCTGGCACGTCTGAGAGGTGGTTCCCGCATGCCCGGCAGGTGCTCCAGGAGAGTCCTACAAGTGGTTCTGGCCTAGCCCGCAGGTGATTTTGGCGTGTCCGGCAGGTGGTTCCGGCATGCTCGGCAGGTGGTTCAGGCATGTCTGGTAGGTGGTTCCGGTCTGTCCGCGAGGTGGTTCCGGCGTGTCAGGCACGTGGTTCCGGCATGTGTGACAGGTGGTTCTGGCATGTCCGGCAGGTGATTCTGGATTGTCCACCAAGTGGCTCTGGTGTAACCAGCAGGTGATTCCGGAGTGTACGGCAAGTGGTTCTGGCATAGCTGGCTGGTGATTTTGGGGTGTCCAGCAGGTGGCTCCAGCGAGTCGAGCAAGTTGTTCCGGTGTGCTCAGCAGGTGGTTCAGGCAGGTCCGGCAGGTGTTTCTGGTCTGTCCAGTACGTGGTGCCGGCATGTCCGGCACGTGCTTCCAGTATGTTTGAGAGGTGGTTCCTACCTTCCCGGCGGGAGATTCCGGAGCGTCCGCCATGTGATTCTGGCCTACCTGGCAGGGGATTTTGGCGTCTCTGGCTGGTGGTTCCGGCGAGTCGAAGAGGAGGTTCCGGCGTGCTCGGCAGGTGCATCCGGTGTCTCTGGCACGTCATTCTGGCACGTTCGAGAGGTGGTTCCGGCATGCCTGACAGGTGATTCCGGAGTGTCCGACAAGGGGTTCTGGCACGTCTGAGAGGTGGTTCCGGCATACCCTGCAGGTGATTCTGGCTTGTCTGCCGAGTGGTGCTGGCGTAGCCATCAGGTGATTTTGGCGTGTCCAGCAGGTGGCTCCAGCGAGTAGAGCAGGTTGTTCCAGCGTACTCAGCAGGTGGTTCAGGCGGGTCTGGCAGGTGGTTCCGGTCTCTCTAGTAGGTGGTTCCGGCGTGTCCGGCACGTGCTTCTGGCACGTCTGAGAGCTGGTTCCGGCATGCCCGGCGGGTGATTCCATAGAGTCCGCCACGTGGTTCTGGCCTAGCTGACAGGTGATTTTGGCGTCCCCGGCAGGTGGTTACAGCGAGTTGAGCAGGAGGTTCCGGCATGCTCGGCAGTTGCATCCGGTGTCTCTGGCACGGGGTTCTGGCACGTCTGACATTTGGTTGCCTCATGTCTGGCAGGTGATTCCGGAGTGTCCGGCAAGAGGTTCTGGTGTAGCCGGCAGGTGATTTTGGCATGTCCGGCAGGTGTTTCTGGCGAGCTGTTCAGGTGGTTCCGGTGTTCTTGGCAGGTGATTCTGGCGTGTCCGGCAGGTGGTTCCGGTCTGTCCGGTAATGGGTTCCGTCATGTGCCGCGCGTGGTTCTGGCACGTCTGAGAGGTGGTTCCCGCATGCCCGGCAGGTGCTCCAGGAGAGTCCTACAAGTGGTTCTGGCCTAGCCCGCAGGTGATTTTGGCGTGTCCGGCAGGTGGTTCCGGCATGCTCGGCAGGTGGTTCAGGCATGTCTGGTAGGTGGTTCCGGTCTGTCCGCGAGGTGGTTCCGGCGTGTCAGGCACGTGGTTCCGGCATGTGTGACAGGTGGTTCTGGCATGTCCGGCAGGTGATTCTGGATTGTCCACCAAGTGGCTCTGGTGTAACCAGCAGGTGATTCCGGAGTGTACGGCAAGTGGTTCTGGCATAGCTGGCTGGTGATTTTGGGGTGTCCAGCAGGTGGCTCCAGCGAGTCGAGCAAGTTGTTCCGGTGTGCTCAGCAGGTGGTTCAGGCAGGTCCGGCAGGTGTTTCTGGTCTGTCCAGTACGTGGTGCCGGCATGTCCGGCACGTGCTTCCAGTATGTTTGAGAGGTGGTTCCTACCTTCCCGGCGGGAGATTCCGGAGCGTCCGCCATGTGATTCTGGCCTACCTGGCAGGGGATTTTGGCGTCTCTGGCTGGTGGTTCCGGCGAGTCGAAGAGGAGGTTCCGGCGTGCTCGGCAGGTGCATCCGGTGTCTCTGGCACGTCATTCTGGCACGTTCGAGAGGTGGTTCCGGCATGCCTGACAGGTGATTCCGGAGTGTCCGACAAGGGGTTCTGGCACGTCTGAGAGGTGGTTCCGGCATACCCTGCAGGTGATTCTGGCTTGTCTGCCGAGTGGTGCTGGCGTAGCCATCAGGTGATTTTGGCGTGTCCAGCAGGTGGCTCCAGCGAGTAGAGCAGGTTGTTCCAGCGTACTCAGCAGGTGGTTCAGGCGGGTCTGGCAGGTGGTTCCGGTCTCTCTAGTAGGTGGTTCCGGCGTGTCCGGCACGTGCTTCTGGCACGTCTGAGAGCTGGTTCCGGCATGCCCGGCGGGTGATTCCATAGAGTCCGCCACGTGGTTCTGGCCTAGCTGACAGGTGATTTTGGCGTCCCCGGCAGGTGGTTACAGCGAGTTGAGCAGGAGGTTCCGGCATGCTCGGCAGTTGCATCCGGTGTCTCTGGCACGGGGTTCTGGCACGTCTGACATTTGGTTGCCTCATGTCTGGCAGGTGATTCCGG
Organism: Equus asinus; assembly: GCF_041296235.1. NCBI lineage: Eukaryota > Metazoa > Chordata > Mammalia > Perissodactyla > Equidae > Equus > Equus asinus. The sequence continues at coordinate 27,676 of NW_027225295.1, forward strand.
AGTGTCCGGCAAGAGGTTCTGGTGTAGCCGGCAGGTGATTTTGGCATGTCCGGCAGGTGTTTCTGGCGAGCTGTTCAGGTGGTTCCGGTGTTCTTGGCAGGTGATTCTGGCGTGTCCGGCAGGTGGTTCCGGTCTGTCCGGTAATGGGTTCCGTCATGTGCCGCGCGTGGTTCTGGCACGTCTGAGAGGTGGTTCCCGCATGCCCGGCAGGTGCTCCAGGAGAGTCCTACAAGTGGTTCTGGCCTAGCCCGCAGGTGATTTTGGCGTGTCCGGCAGGTGGTTCCGGCATGCTCGGCAGGTGGTTCAGGCATGTCTGGTAGGTGGTTCCGGTCTGTCCGCGAGGTGGTTCCGGCGTGTCAGGCACGTGGTTCCGGCATGTGTGACAGGTGGTTCTGGCATGTCCGGCAGGTGATTCTGGATTGTCCACCAAGTGGCTCTGGTGTAACCAGCAGGTGATTCCGGAGTGTACGGCAAGTGGTTCTGGCATAGCTGGCTGGTGATTTTGGGGTGTCCAGCAGGTGGCTCCAGCGAGTCGAGCAAGTTGTTCCGGTGTGCTCAGCAGGTGGTTCAGGCAGGTCCGGCAGGTGTTTCTGGTCTGTCCAGTACGTGGTGCCGGCATGTCCGGCACGTGCTTCCAGTATGTTTGAGAGGTGGTTCCTACCTTCCCGGCGGGAGATTCCGGAGCGTCCGCCATGTGATTCTGGCCTACCTGGCAGGGGATTTTGGCGTCTCTGGCTGGTGGTTCCGGCGAGTCGAAGAGGAGGTTCCGGCGTGCTCGGCAGGTGCATCCGGTGTCTCTGGCACGTCATTCTGGCACGTTCGAGAGGTGGTTCCGGCATGCCTGACAGGTGATTCCGGAGTGTCCGACAAGGGGTTCTGGCACGTCTGAGAGGTGGTTCCGGCATACCCTGCAGGTGATTCTGGCTTGTCTGCCGAGTGGTGCTGGCGTAGCCATCAGGTGATTTTGGCGTGTCCAGCAGGTGGCTCCAGCGAGTAGAGCAGGTTGTTCCAGCGTACTCAGCAGGTGGTTCAGGCGGGTCTGGCAGGTGGTTCCGGTCTCTCTAGTAGGTGGTTCCGGCGTGTCCGGCACGTGCTTCTGGCACGTCTGAGAGCTGGTTCCGGCATGCCCGGCGGGTGATTCCATAGAGTCCGCCACGTGGTTCTGGCCTAGCTGACAGGTGATTTTGGCGTCCCCGGCAGGTGGTTACAGCGAGTTGAGCAGGAGGTTCCGGCATGCTCGGCAGTTGCATCCGGTGTCTCTGGCACGGGGTTCTGGCACGTCTGACATTTGGTTGCCTCATGTCTGGCAGGTGATTCCGGAGTGTCCGGCAAGAGGTTCTGGTGTAGCCGGCAGGTGATTTTGGCATGTCCGGCAGGTGTTTCTGGCGAGCTGTTCAGGTGGTTCCGGTGTTCTTGGCAGGTGATTCTGGCGTGTCCGGCAGGTGGTTCCGGTCTGTCCGGTAATGGGTTCCGTCATGTGCCGCGCGTGGTTCTGGCACGTCTGAGAGGTGGTTCCCGCATGCCCGGCAGGTGCTCCAGGAGAGTCCTACAAGTGGTTCTGGCCTAGCCCGCAGGTGATTTTGGCGTGTCCGGCAGGTGGTTCCGGCATGCTCGGCAGGTGGTTCAGGCATGTCTGGTAGGTGGTTCCGGTCTGTCCGCGAGGTGGTTCCGGCGTGTCAGGCACGTGGTTCCGGCATGTGTGACAGGTGGTTCTGGCATGTCCGGCAGGTGATTCTGGATTGTCCACCAAGTGGCTCTGGTGTAACCAGCAGGTGATTCCGGAGTGTACGGCAAGTGGTTCTGGCATAGCTGGCTGGTGATTTTGGGGTGTCCAGCAGGTGGCTCCAGCGAGTCGAGCAAGTTGTTCCGGTGTGCTCAGCAGGTGGTTCAGGCAGGTCCGGCAGGTGTTTCTGGTCTGTCCAGTACGTGGTGCCGGCATGTCCGGCACGTGCTTCCAGTATGTTTGAGAGGTGGTTCCTACCTTCCCGGCGGGAGATTCCGGAGCGTCCGCCATGTGATTCTGGCCTACCTGGCAGGGGATTTTGGCGTCTCTGGCTGGTGGTTCCGGCGAGTCGAAGAGGAGGTTCCGGCGTGCTCGGCAGGTGCATCCGGTGTCTCTGGCACGTCATTCTGGCACGTTCGAGAGGTGGTTCCGGCATGCCTGACAGGTGATTCCGGAGTGTCCGACAAGGGGTTCTGGCACGTCTGAGAGGTGGTTCCGGCATACCCTGCAGGTGATTCTGGCTTGTCTGCCGAGTGGTGCTGGCGTAGCCATCAGGTGATTTTGGCGTGTCCAGCAGGTGGCTCCAGCGAGTAGAGCAGGTTGTTCCAGCGTACTCAGCAGGTGGTTCAGGCGGGTCTGGCAGGTGGTTCCGGTCTCTCTAGTAGGTGGTTCCGGCGTGTCCGGCACGTGCTTCTGGCACGTCTGAGAGCTGGTTCCGGCATGCCCGGCGGGTGATTCCATAGAGTCCGCCACGTGGTTCTGGCCTAGCTGACAGGTGATTTTGGCGTCCCCGGCAGGTGGTTACAGCGAGTTGAGCAGGAGGTTCCGGCATGCTCGGCAGTTGCATCCGGTGTCTCTGGCACGGGGTTCTGGCACGTCTGACATTTGGTTGCCTCATGTCTGGCAGGTGATTCCGGAGTGTCCGGCAAGAGGTTCTGGTGTAGCCGGCAGGTGATTTTGGCATGTCCGGCAGGTGTTTCTGGCGAGCTGTTCAGGTGGTTCCGGTGTTCTTGGCAGGTGATTCTGGCGTGTCCGGCAGGTGGTTCCGGTCTGTCCGGTAATGGGTTCCGTCATGTGCCGCGCGTGGTTCTGGCACGTCTGAGAGGTGGTTCCCGCATGCCCGGCAGGTGCTCCAGGAGAGTCCTACAAGTGGTTCTGGCCTAGCCCGCAGGTGATTTTGGCGTGTCCGGCAGGTGGTTCCGGCATGCTCGGCAGGTGGTTCAGGCATGTCTGGTAGGTGGTTCCGGTCTGTCCGCGAGGTGGTTCCGGCGTGTCAGGCACGTGGTTCCGGCATGTGTGACAGGTGGTTCTGGCATGTCCGGCAGGTGATTCTGGATTGTCCACCAAGTGGCTCTGGTGTAACCAGCAGGTGATTCCGGAGTGTACGGCAAGTGGTTCTGGCATAGCTGGCTGGTGATTTTGGGGTGTCCAGCAGGTGGCTCCAGCGAGTCGAGCAAGTTGTTCCGGTGTGCTCAGCAGGTGGTTCAGGCAGGTCCGGCAGGTGTTTCTGGTCTGTCCAGTACGTGGTGCCGGCATGTCCGGCACGTGCTTCCAGTATGTTTGAGAGGTGGTTCCTACCTTCCCGGCGGGAGATTCCGGAGCGTCCGCCATGTGATTCTGGCCTACCTGGCAGGGGATTTTGGCGTCTCTGGCTGGTGGTTCCGGCGAGTCGAAGAGGAGGTTCCGGCGTGCTCGGCAGGTGCATCCGGTGTCTCTGGCACGTCATTCTGGCACGTTCGAGAGGTGGTTCCGGCATGCCTGACAGGTGATTCCGGAGTGTCCGACAAGGGGTTCTGGCACGTCTGAGAGGTGGTTCCGGCATACCCTGCAGGTGATTCTGGCTTGTCTGCCGAGTGGTGCTGGCGTAGCCATCAGGTGATTTTGGCGTGTCCAGCAGGTGGCTCCAGCGAGTAGAGCAGGTTGTTCCAGCGTACTCAGCAGGTGGTTCAGGCGGGTCTGGCAGGTGGTTCCGGTCTCTCTAGTAGGTGGTTCCGGCGTGTCCGGCACGTGCTTCTGGCACGTCTGAGAGCTGGTTCCGGCATGCCCGGCGGGTGATTCCATAGAGTCCGCCACGTGGTTCTGGCCTAGCTGACAGGTGATTTTGGCGTCCCCGGCAGGTGGTTACAGCGAGTTGAGCAGGAGGTTCCGGCATGCTCGGCAGTTGCATCCGGTGTCTCTGGCACGGGGTTCTGGCACGTCTGACATTTGGTTGCCTCATGTCTGGCAGGTGATTCCGGAGTGTCCGGCAAGAGGTTCTGGTGTAGCCGGCAGGTGATTTTGGCATGTCCGGCAGGTGTTTCTGGCGAGCTGTTCAGGTGGTTCCGGTGTTCTTGGCAGGTGATTCTGGCGTGTCCGGCAGGTGGTTCCGGTCTGTCCGGTAATGGGTTCCGTCATGTGCCGCGCGTGGTTCTGGCACGTCTGAGAGGTGGTTCCCGCATGCCCGGCAGGTGCTCCAGGAGAGTCCTACAAGTGGTTCTGGCCTAGCCCGCAGGTGATTTTGGCGTGTCCGGCAGGTGGTTCCGGCATGCTCGGCAGGTGGTTCAGGCATGTCTGGTAGGTGGTTCCGGTCTGTCCGCGAGGTGGTTCCGGCGTGTCAGGCACGTGGTTCCGGCATGTGTGACAGGTGGTTCTGGCATGTCCGGCAGGTGATTCTGGATTGTCCACCAAGTGGCTCTGGTGTAACCAGCAGGTGATTCCGGAGTGTACGGCAAGTGGTTCTGGCATAGCTGGCTGGTGATTTTGGGGTGTCCAGCAGGTGGCTCCAGCGAGTCGAGCAAGTTGTTCCGGTGTGCTCAGCAGGTGGTTCAGGCAGGTCCGGCAGGTGTTTCTGGTCTGTCCAGTACGTGGTGCCGGCATGTCCGGCACGTGCTTCCAGTATGTTTGAGAGGTGGTTCCTACCTTCCCGGCGGGAGATTCCGGAGCGTCCGCCATGTGATTCTGGCCTACCTGGCAGGGGATTTTGGCGTCTCTGGCTGGTGGTTCCGGCGAGTCGAAGAGGAGGTTCCGGCGTGCTCGGCAGGTGCATCCGGTGTCTCTGGCACGTCATTCTGGCACGTTCGAGAGGTGGTTCCGGCATGCCTGACAGGTGATTCCGGAGTGTCCGACAAGGGGTTCTGGCACGTCTGAGAGGTGGTTCCGGCATACCCTGCAGGTGATTCTGGCTTGTCTGCCGAGTGGTGCTGGCGTAGCCATCAGGTGATTTTGGCGTGTCCAGCAGGTGGCTCCAGCGAGTAGAGCAGGTTGTTCCAGCGTACTCAGCAGGTGGTTCAGGCGGGTCTGGCAGGTGGTTCCGGTCTCTCTAGTAGGTGGTTCCGGCGTGTCCGGCACGTGCTTCTGGCACGTCTGAGAGCTGGTTCCGGCATGCCCGGCGGGTGATTCCATAGAGTCCGCCACGTGGTTCTGGCCTAGCTGACAGGTGATTTTGGCGTCCCCGGCAGGTGGTTACAGCGAGTTGAGCAGGAGGTTCCGGCATGCTCGGCAGTTGCATCCGGTGTCTCTGGCACGGGGTTCTGGCACGTCTGACATTTGGTTGCCTCATGTCTGGCAGGTGATTCCGGAGTGTCCGGCAAGAGGTTCTGGTGTAGCCGGCAGGTGATTTTGGCATGTCCGGCAGGTGTTTCTGGCGAGCTGTTCAGGTGGTTCCGGTGTTCTTGGCAGGTGATTCTGGCGTGTCCGGCAGGTGGTTCCGGTCTGTCCGGTAATGGGTTCCGTCATGTGCCGCGCGTGGTTCTGGCACGTCTGAGAGGTGGTTCCCGCATGCCCGGCAGGTGCTCCAGGAGAGTCCTACAAGTGGTTCTGGCCTAGCCCGCAGGTGATTTTGGCGTGTCCGGCAGGTGGTTCCGGCATGCTCGGCAGGTGGTTCAGGCATGTCTGGTAGGTGGTTCCGGTCTGTCCGCGAGGTGGTTCCGGCGTGTCAGGCACGTGGTTCCGGCATGTGTGACAGGTGGTTCTGGCATGTCCGGCAGGTGATTCTGGATTGTCCACCAAGTGGCTCTGGTGTAACCAGCAGGTGATTCCGGAGTGTACGGCAAGTGGTTCTGGCATAGCTGGCTGGTGATTTTGGGGTGTCCAGCAGGTGGCTCCAGCGAGTCGAGCAAGTTGTTCCGGTGTGCTCAGCAGGTGGTTCAGGCAGGTCCGGCAGGTGTTTCTGGTCTGTCCAGTACGTGGTGCCGGCATGTCCGGCACGTGCTTCCAGTATGTTTGAGAGGTGGTTCCTACCTTCCCGGCGGGAGATTCCGGAGCGTCCGCCATGTGATTCTGGCCTACCTGGCAGGGGATTTTGGCGTCTCTGGCTGGTGGTTCCGGCGAGTCGAAGAGGAGGTTCCGGCGTGCTCGGCAGGTGCATCCGGTGTCTCTGGCACGTCATTCTGGCACGTTCGAGAGGTGGTTCCGGCATGCCTGACAGGTGATTCCGGAGTGTCCGACAAGGGGTTCTGGCACGTCTGAGAGGTGGTTCCGGCATACCCTGCAGGTGATTCTGGCTTGTCTGCCGAGTGGTGCTGGCGTAGCCATCAGGTGATTTTGGCGTGTCCAGCAGGTGGCTCCAGCGAGTAGAGCAGGTTGTTCCAGCGTACTCAGCAGGTGGTTCAGGCGGGTCTGGCAGGTGGTTCCGGTCTCTCTAGTAGGTGGTTCCGGCGTGTCCGGCACGTGCTTCTGGCACGTCTGAGAGCTGGTTCCGGCATGCCCGGCGGGTGATTCCATAGAGTCCGCCACGTGGTTCTGGCCTAGCTGACAGGTGATTTTGGCGTCCCCGGCAGGTGGTTACAGCGAGTTGAGCAGGAGGTTCCGGCATGCTCGGCAGTTGCATCCGGTGTCTCTGGCACGGGGTTCTGGCACGTCTGACATTTGGTTGCCTCATGTCTGGCAGGTGATTCCGGAGTGTCCGGCAAGAGGTTCTGGTGTAGCCGGCAGGTGATTTTGGCATGTCCGGCAGGTGTTTCTGGCGAGCTGTTCAGGTGGTTCCGGTGTTCTTGGCAGGTGATTCTGGCGTGTCCGGCAGGTGGTTCCGGTCTGTCCGGTAATGGGTTCCGTCATGTGCCGCGCGTGGTTCTGGCACGTCTGAGAGGTGGTTCCCGCATGCCCGGCAGGTGCTCCAGGAGAGTCCTACAAGTGGTTCTGGCCTAGCCCGCAGGTGATTTTGGCGTGTCCGGCAGGTGGTTCCGGCATGCTCGGCAGGTGGTTCAGGCATGTCTGGTAGGTGGTTCCGGTCTGTCCGCGAGGTGGTTCCGGCGTGTCAGGCACGTGGTTCCGGCATGTGTGACAGGTGGTTCTGGCATGTCCGGCAGGTGATTCTGGATTGTCCACCAAGTGGCTCTGGTGTAACCAGCAGGTGATTCCGGAGTGTACGGCAAGTGGTTCTGGCATAGCTGGCTGGTGATTTTGGGGTGTCCAGCAGGTGGCTCCAGCGAGTCGAGCAAGTTGTTCCGGTGTGCTCAGCAGGTGGTTCAGGCAGGTCCGGCAGGTGTTTCTGGTCTGTCCAGTACGTGGTGCCGGCATGTCCGGCACGTGCTTCCAGTATGTTTGAGAGGTGGTTCCTACCTTCCCGGCGGGAGATTCCGGAGCGTCCGCCATGTGATTCTGGCCTACCTGGCAGGGGATTTTGGCGTCTCTGGCTGGTGGTTCCGGCGAGTCGAAGAGGAGGTTCCGGCGTGCTCGGCAGGTGCATCCGGTGTCTCTGGCACGTCATTCTGGCACGTTCGAGAGGTGGTTCCGGCATGCCTGACAGGTGATTCCGGAGTGTCCGACAAGGGGTTCTGGCACGTCTGAGAGGTGGTTCCGGCATACCCTGCAGGTGATTCTGGCTTGTCTGCCGAGTGGTGCTGGCGTAGCCATCAGGTGATTTTGGCGTGTCCAGCAGGTGGCTCCAGCGAGTAGAGCAGGTTGTTCCAGCGTACTCAGCAGGTGGTTCAGGCGGGTCTGGCAGGTGGTTCCGGTCTCTCTAGTAGGTGGTTCCGGCGTGTCCGGCACGTGCTTCTGGCACGTCTGAGAGCTGGTTCCGGCATGCCCGGCGGGTGATTCCATAGAGTCCGCCACGTGGTTCTGGCCTAGCTGACAGGTGATTTTGGCGTCCCCGGCAGGTGGTTACAGCGAGTTGAGCAGGAGGTTCCGGCATGCTCGGCAGTTGCATCCGGTGTCTCTGGCACGGGGTTCTGGCACGTCTGACATTTGGTTGCCTCATGTCTGGCAGGTGATTCCGGAGTGTCCGGCAAGAGGTTCTGGTGTAGCCGGCAGGTGATTTTGGCATGTCCGGCAGGTGTTTCTGGCGAGCTGTTCAGGTGGTTCCGGTGTTCTTGGCAGGTGATTCTGGCGTGTCCGGCAGGTGGTTCCGGTCTGTCCGGTAATGGGTTCCGTCATGTGCCGCGCGTGGTTCTGGCACGTCTGAGAGGTGGTTCCCGCATGCCCGGCAGGTGCTCCAGGAGAGTCCTACAAGTGGTTCTGGCCTAGCCCGCAGGTGATTTTGGCGTGTCCGGCAGGTGGTTCCGGCATGCTCGGCAGGTGGTTCAGGCATGTCTGGTAGGTGGTTCCGGTCTGTCCGCGAGGTGGTTCCGGCGTGTCAGGCACGTGGTTCCGGCATGTGTGACAGGTGGTTCTGGCATGTCCGGCAGGTGATTCTGGATTGTCCACCAAGTGGCTCTGGTGTAACCAGCAGGTGATTCCGGAGTGTACGGCAAGTGGTTCTGGCATAGCTGGCTGGTGATTTTGGGGTGTCCAGCAGGTGGCTCCAGCGAGTCGAGCAAGTTGTTCCGGTGTGCTCAGCAGGTGGTTCAGGCAGGTCCGGCAGGTGTTTCTGGTCTGTCCAGTACGTGGTGCCGGCATGTCCGGCACGTGCTTCCAGTATGTTTGAGAGGTGGTTCCTACCTTCCCGGCGGGAGATTCCGGAGCGTCCGCCATGTGATTCTGGCCTACCTGGCAGGGGATTTTGGCGTCTCTGGCTGGTGGTTCCGGCGAGTCGAAGAGGAGGTTCCGGCGTGCTCGGCAGGTGCATCCGGTGTCTCTGGCACGTCATTCTGGCACGTTCGAGAGGTGGTTCCGGCATGCCTGACAGGTGATTCCGGAGTGTCCGACAAGGGGTTCTGGCACGTCTGAGAGGTGGTTCCGGCATACCCTGCAGGTGATTCTGGCTTGTCTGCCGAGTGGTGCTGGCGTAGCCATCAGGTGATTTTGGCGTGTCCAGCAGGTGGCTCCAGCGAGTAGAGCAGGTTGTTCCAGCGTACTCAGCAGGTGGTTCAGGCGGGTCTGGCAGGTGGTTCCGGTCTCTCTAGTAGGTGGTTCCGGCGTGTCCGGCACGTGCTTCTGGCACGTCTGAGAGCTGGTTCCGGCATGCCCGGCGGGTGATTCCATAGAGTCCGCCACGTGGTTCTGGCCTAGCTGACAGGTGATTTTGGCGTCCCCGGCAGGTGGTTACAGCGAGTTGAGCAGGAGGTTCCGGCATGCTCGGCAGTTGCATCCGGTGTCTCTGGCACGGGGTTCTGGCACGTCTGACATTTGGTTGCCTCATGTCTGGCAGGTGATTCCGGAGTGTCCGGCAAGAGGTTCTGGTGTAGCCGGCAGGTGATTTTGGCATGTCCGGCAGGTGTTTCTGGCGAGCTGTTCAGGTGGTTCCGGTGTTCTTGGCAGGTGATTCTGGCGTGTCCGGCAGGTGGTTCCGGTCTGTCCGGTAATGGGTTCCGTCATGTGCCGCGCGTGGTTCTGGCACGTCTGAGAGGTGGTTCCCGCATGCCCGGCAGGTGCTCCAGGAGAGTCCTACAAGTGGTTCTGGCCTAGCCCGCAGGTGATTTTGGCGTGTCCGGCAGGTGGTTCCGGCATGCTCGGCAGGTGGTTCAGGCATGTCTGGTAGGTGGTTCCGGTCTGTCCGCGAGGTGGTTCCGGCGTGTCAGGCACGTGGTTCCGGCATGTGTGACAGGTGGTTCTGGCATGTCCGGCAGGTGATTCTGGATTGTCCACCAAGTGGCTCTGGTGTAACCAGCAGGTGATTCCGGAGTGTACGGCAAGTGGTTCTGGCATAGCTGGCTGGTGATTTTGGGGTGTCCAGCAGGTGGCTCCAGCGAGTCGAGCAAGTTGTTCCGGTGTGCTCAGCAGGTGGTTCAGGCAGGTCCGGCAGGTGTTTCTGGTCTGTCCAGTACGTGGTGCCGGCATGTCCGGCACGTGCTTCCAGTATGTTTGAGAGGTGGTTCCTACCTTCCCGGCGGGAGATTCCGGAGCGTCCGCCATGTGATTCTGGCCTACCTGGCAGGGGATTTTGGCGTCTCTGGCTGGTGGTTCCGGCGAGTCGAAGAGGAGGTTCCGGCGTGCTCGGCAGGTGCATCCGGTGTCTCTGGCACGTCATTCTGGCACGTTCGAGAGGTGGTTCCGGCATGCCTGACAGGTGATTCCGGAGTGTCCGACAAGGGGTTCTGGCACGTCTGAGAGGTGGTTCCGGCATACCCTGCAGGTGATTCTGGCTTGTCTGCCGAGTGGTGCTGGCGTAGCCATCAGGTGATTTTGGCGTGTCCAGCAGGTGGCTCCAGCGAGTAGAGCAGGTTGTTCCAGCGTACTCAGCAGGTGGTTCAGGCGGGTCTGGCAGGTGGTTCCGGTCTCTCTAGTAGGTGGTTCCGGCGTGTCCGGCACGTGCTTCTGGCACGTCTGAGAGCTGGTTCCGGCATGCCCGGCGGGTGATTCCATAGAGTCCGCCACGTGGTTCTGGCCTAGCTGACAGGTGATTTTGGCGTCCCCGGCAGGTGGTTACAGCGAGTTGAGCAGGAGGTTCCGGCATGCTCGGCAGTTGCATCCGGTGTCTCTGGCACGGGGTTCTGGCACGTCTGACATTTGGTTGCCTCATGTCTGGCAGGTGATTCCGGAGTGTCCGGCAAGAGGTTCTGGTGTAGCCGGCAGGTGATTTTGGCATGTCCGGCAGGTGTTTCTGGCGAGCTGTTCAGGTGGTTCCGGTGTTCTTGGCAGGTGATTCTGGCGTGTCCGGCAGGTGGTTCCGGTCTGTCCGGTAATGGGTTCCGTCATGTGCCGCGCGTGGTTCTGGCACGTCTGAGAGGTGGTTCCCGCATGCCCGGCAGGTGCTCCAGGAGAGTCCTACAAGTGGTTCTGGCCTAGCCCGCAGGTGATTTTGGCGTGTCCGGCAGGTGGTTCCGGCATGCTCGGCAGGTGGTTCAGGCATGTCTGGTAGGTGGTTCCGGTCTGTCCGCGAGGTGGTTCCGGCGTGTCAGGCACGTGGTTCCGGCATGTGTGACAGGTGGTTCTGGCATGTCCGGCAGGTGATTCTGGATTGTCCACCAAGTGGCTCTGGTGTAACCAGCAGGTGATTCCGGAGTGTACGGCAAGTGGTTCTGGCATAGCTGGCTGGTGATTTTGGGGTGTCCAGCAGGTGGCTCCAGCGAGTCGAGCAAGTTGTTCCGGTGTGCTCAGCAGGTGGTTCAGGCAGGTCCGGCAGGTGTTTCTGGTCTGTCCAGTACGTGGTGCCGGCATGTCCGGCACGTGCTTCCAGTATGTTTGAGAGGTGGTTCCTACCTTCCCGGCGGGAGATTCCGGAGCGTCCGCCATGTGATTCTGCCTACCTGGCAGGGGATTTTGGCGTCTCTGGCTGGTGGTTCCGGCGAGTCGAAGAGGAGGTTCCGGCGTGCTCGGCAGGTGCATCCGGTGTCTCTGGCACGTCATTCTGGCACGTTCGAGAGGTGGTTCCGGCATGCCTGACAGGTGATTCCGGAGTGTCCGACAAGGGGTTCTGGCACGTCTGAGAGGTGGTTCCGGCATACCCTGCAGGTGATTCTGGCTTGTCTGCCGAGTGGTGCTGGCGTAGCCATCAGGTGATTTTGGCGTGTCCAGCAGGTGGCTCCAGCGAGTAGAGCAGGTTGTTCCAGCGTACTCAGCAGGTGGTTCAGGCGGGTCTGGCAGGTGGTTCCGGTCTCTCTAGTAGGTGGTTCCGGCGTGTCCGGCACGTGCTTCTGGCACGTCTGAGAGCTGGTTCCGGCATGCCCGGCGGGTGATTCCATAGAGTCCGCCACGTGGTTCTGGCCTAGCTGACAGGTGATTTTGGCGTCCCCGGCAGGTGGTTACAGCGAGTTGAGCAGGAGGTTCCGGCATGCTCGGCAGTTGCATCCGGTGTCTCTGGCACGGGGTTCTGGCACGTCTGACATTTGGTTGCCTCATGTCTGGCAGGTGATTCCGGAGTGTCCGGCAAGAGGTTCTGGTGTAGCCGGCAGGTGATTTTGGCATGTCCGGCAGGTGTTTCTGGCGAGCTGTTCAGGTGGTTCCGGTGTTCTTGGCAGGTGATTCTGGCGTGTCCGGCAGGTGGTTCCGGTCTGTCCGGTAATGGGTTCCGTCATGTGCCGCGCGTGGTTCTGGCACGTCTGAGAGGTGGTTCCCGCATGCCCGGCAGGTGCTCCAGGAGAGTCCTACAAGTGGTTCTGGCCTAGCCCGCAGGTGATTTTGGCGTGTCCGGCAGGTGGTTCCGGCATGCTCGGCAGGTGGTTCAGGCATGTCTGGTAGGTGGTTCCGGTCTGTCCGCGAGGTGGTTCCGGCGTGTCAGGCACGTGGTTCCGGCATGTGTGACAGGTGGTTCTGGCATGTCCGGCAGGTGATTCTGGATTGTCCACCAAGTGGCTCTGGTGTAACCAGCAGGTGATTCCGGAGTGTACGGCAAGTGGTTCTGGCATAGCTGGCTGGTGATTTTGGGGTGTCCAGCAGGTGGCTCCAGCGAGTCGAGCAAGTTGTTCCGGTGTGCTCAGCAGGTGGTTCAGGCAGGTCCGGCAGGTGTTTCTGGTCTGTCCAGTACGTGGTGCCGGCATGTCCGGCACGTGCTTCCAGTATGTTTGAGAGGTGGTTCCTACCTTCCCGGCGGAGATTCCGGAGCGTCCGCCATGTGATTCTGGCCTACCTGGCAGGGGATTTTGGCGTCTCTGGCTGGTGGTTCCGGCGAGTCGAAGAGGAGGTTCCGGCGTGCTCGGCAGGTGCATCCGGTGTCTCTGGCACGTCATTCTGGCACGTTCGAGAGGTGGTTCCGGCATGCCTGACAGGTGATTCCGGAGTGTCCGACAAGGGGTTCTGGCACGTCTGAGAGGTGGTTCCGGCATACCCTGCAGGTGATTCTGGCTTGTCTGCCGAGTGGTGCTGGCGTAGCCATCAGGTGATTTTGGCGTGTCCAGCAGGTGGCTCCAGCGAGTAGAGCAGGTTGTTCCAGCGTACTCAGCAGGTGGTTCAGGCGGGTCTGGCAGGTGGTTCCGGTCTCTCTAGTAGGTGGTTCCGGCGTGTCCGGCACGTGCTTCTGGCACGTCTGAGAGCTGGTTCCGGCATGCCCGGCGGGTGATTCCATAGAGTCCGCCACGTGGTTCTGGCCTAGCTGACAGGTGATTTTGGCGTCCCCGGCAGGTGGTTACAGCGAGTTGAGCAGGAGGTTCCGGCATGCTCGCAGTTGCATCCGGTGTCTCTGGCACGGGGTTCTGGCACGTCTGACATTTGGTTGCCTCATGTCTGGCAGGTGATTCCGGAGTGTCCGGCAAGAGGTTCTGGTGTAGCCGGCAGGTGATTTTGGCATGTCCGGCAGGTGTTTCTGGCGAGCTGTTCAGGTGGTTCCGGTGTTCTTGGCAGGTGATTCTGGCGTGTCCGGCAGGTGGTTCCGGTCTGTCGGTAATGGGTTCCGTCATGTGCCGCGCGTGGTTCTGGCACGTCTGAGAGGTGGTTCCCGCATGCCCGGCAGGTGCTCCAGGAGAGTCCTACAAGTGGTTCTGGCCTAGCCCGCAGGTGATTTTGGCGTGTCCGGCAGGTGGTTCCGGCATGCTCGGCAGTGGTTCAGGCATGTCTGGTAGGTGGTTCCGGTCTGTCCGCGAGGTGGTTCCGGCGTGTCAGGCACGTGGTTCCGGCATGTGTGACAGGTGGTTCTGGCATGTCCGGCAGGTGATTCTGGATTGTCCACCAAGTGGCTCTGGTGTAACCAGCAGGTGATTCCGGAGTGTACGGCAAGTGGTTCTGGCATAGCTGGCTGGTGATTTTGGGGTGTCCAGCAGGTGGCTCCAGCGAGTCGAGCAAGTTGTTCCGGTGTGCTCAGCAGGTGGTTCAGGCAGGTCCGGCAGGTGTTTCTGGTCTGTCCAGTACGTGGTGCCGGCATGTCCGGCACGTGCTTCCAGTATGTTTGAGAGGTGAAAAAAAACTTCCCGGCGGGAGATTCCGGAG
>NW_027225296.1:0-74601 GCF_041296235.1 Equus asinus
GCACCTGCCGAGCACGCCGGAACCTCCTCTTCGACTCGCCGGAACCACCAGCCAGAGACGCCAAAATCCCCTGCCAGGTAGGCCAGAATCACATGGCGGACGCTCCGGAATCTCCCGCCGGGAAGGTAGGAACCACCTCTCAAACATACTGGAAGCACGTGCCGGACATGCCGGCACCACGTACTGGACAGACCAGAAACACCTGCCGGACCTGCCTGAACCACCTGCTGAGCACACCGGAACAACTTGCTCGACTCGCTGGAGCCACCTGCTGGACACCCCAAAATCACCAGCCAGCTATGCCAGAACCACTTGCCGTACACTCCGGAATCACCTGCTGGTTACACCAGAGCCACTTGGTGGACAATCCAGAATCACCTGCCGGACATGCCAGAACCACCTGTCACACATGCCGGAACCACGTGCCTGACACGCCGGAACCACCTCGCGGACAGACCGGAACCACCTACCAGACATGCCTGAACCACCTGCCGAGCATGCCGGAACCACCTGCCGGACACGCCAAAATCACCTGCGGGCTAGGCCAGAACCACTTGTAGGACTCTCCTGGAGCACCTGCCGGGCATGCGGGAACCACCTCTCAGACGTGCCAGAACCACGCGCGGCACATGACGGAACCCATTACCGGACAGACCGGAACCACCTGCCGGACACGCCAGAATCACCTGCCAAGAACACCGGAACCACCTGAACAGCTCGCCAGAAACACCTGCCGGACATGCCAAAATCACCTGCCGGCTACACCAGAACCTCTTGCCGGACACTCCGAATCACCTGCCAGACATGAGGCAACCAAATGTCAGACGTGCCAGAACCCCGTGCCAGAGACACCGGATGCAACTGCCGAGCATGCCGGAACCTCCTGCTCAACTCGCTGTAACCACCTGCCGGGGACGCCAAAATCACCTGTCAGCTAGGCCAGAACCACGTGGCGGACTCTATGGAATCACCCGCCGGGCATGCCGGAACCAGCTCTCAGACGTGCCAGAAGCACGTGCCGGACACGCCGGAACCACCTACTAGAGAGACCGGAAACCACCTGGCCAGACCCGCCTGAACCACCTGCTGAGTACGCTGGAACAACCTGCTCTAACTCGCTGGAGCCACCTGCTGGACACGCCAAAATCACCTGATGGCTACGCCAGCACCACTCGGCAGACAAGCCAGAATCACCTGCAGGGTATGCCGGAACCACCTCTCAGACGTGCCAGAACCCCTTGTCGGACACTCCGGAATCACCTGTCAGGCATGCCGGAACCACCTCTCGAACGTGCCAGAATGACGTGCCAGAGACACCGGATGCACCTGCCGAGCACGCCGGAACCTCCTCTTCGACTCGCCGGAACCACCAGCCAGAGACGCCAAAATCCCCTGCCAGGTAGGCCAGAATCACATGGCGGACGCTTCCGGAATCTCCCGCCGGGAAGGTAGGAACCACCTCTCAAACATACTGGAAGCACGTGCCGGACATGCCGGCACCACGTACTGGACAGACCAGAAACACCTGCCGGACCTGCCTGAACCACCTGCTGAGCACACCGGAACAACTTGCTCGACTCGCTGGAGCCACCTGCTGGACACCCCAAAATCACCAGCCAGCTATGCCAGAACCACTTGCCGTACACTCCGGAATCACCTGCTGGTTACACCAGAGCCACTTGGTGGACAATCCAGAATCACCTGCCGGACATGCCAGAACCACCTGTCACACATGCCGGAACCACGTGCCTGACACGCCGGAACCACCTCGCGGACAGACCGGAACCACCTACCAGACATGCTGAACCACCTGCCGAGCATGCCGGAACCACCTGCCGGACACGCCAAAATCACCTGCGGGCTAGGCCAGAACCACTTGTAGGACTCTCCTGGAGCACCTGCCGGGCATGCGGGAACCACCTCTCAGACGTGCCAGAACCACGCGCGGCACATGACGGAACCCATTACCGGACAGACCGGAACCACCTGCCGGACACGCCAGAATCACCTGCCAAGAACACCGGAACCACCTGAACAGCTCGCCAGAAACACCTGCCGGACATGCCAAAATCACCTGCCGGCTACACCAGAACCTCTTGCCGGACACTCCGGAATCACCTGCCAGACATGAGGCAACCAAATGTCAGACGTGCCAGAACCCCGTGCCAGAGACACCGGATGCAACTGCCGAGCATGCCGGAACCTCCTGCTCAACTCGCTGTAACCACCTGCCGGGGACGCCAAAATCACCTGTCAGCTAGGCCAGAACCACGTGGCGGACTCTATGGAATCACCCGCCGGGCATGCCGGAACCAGCTCTCAGACGTGCCAGAAGCACGTGCCGGACACGCCGGAACCACCTACTAGAGAGACCGGAACCACCTGCCAGACCCGCCTGAACCACCTGCTGAGTACGCTGGAACAACCTGCTCTACTCGCTGGAGCCACCTGCTGGACACGCCAAAATCACCTGATGGCTACGCCAGCACCACTCGGCAGACAAGCCAGAATCACCTGCAGGGTATGCCGGAACCACCTCTCAGACGTGCCAGAACCCCTTGTCGGACACTCCGGAATCACCTGTCAGGCATGCCGGAACCACCTCTCGAACGTGCCAGAATGACGTGCCAGAGACACCGGATGCACCTGCCGAGCACGCCGGAACCTCCTCTTCGACTCGCCGGAACCACCAGCCAGAGACGCCAAAATCCCCTGCCAGGTAGGCCAGAATCACATGGCGGACGCTCCGGAATCTCCCGCCGGGAAGGTAGGAACCACCTCTCAAACATACTGGAAGCACGTGCCGGACATGCCGGCACCACGTACTGGACAGACCAGAAACACCTGCCGGACCTGCCTGAACCACCTGCTGAGCACACCGGAACAACTTGCTCGACTCGCTGGAGCCACCTGCTGGACACCCCAAAATCACCAGCCAGCTATGCCAGAACCACTTGCCGTACACTCCGGAATCACCTGCTGGTTACACCAGAGCCACTTGGTGGACAATCCAGAATCACCTGCCGGACATGCCAGAACCACCTGTCACACATGCCGGAACCACGTGCCTGACACGCCGGAACCACCTCGCGGACAGACCGGAACCACCTACCAGACATGCCTGAACCACCTGCCGAGCATGCCGGAACCACCTGCCGGACACGCCAAAATCACCTGCGGGCTAGGCCAGAACCACTTGTAGGACTCTCCTGGAGCACCTGCCGGGCATGCGGGAACCACCCTCTCAGACGTGCCAGAACCACGCGCGGCACATGACGGAACCCATTACCGGACAGACCGGAACCACCTGCCGGACACGCCAGAATCACCTGCCAAGAACACCGGAACCACCTGAACAGCTCGCCAGAAACACCTGCCGGACATGCCAAAATCACCTGCCGGCTACACCAGAACCTCTTGCCGGACACTCCGGAATCACCTGCCAGACATGAGGCAACCAAATGTCAGACGTGCCAGAACCCCGTGCCAGAGACACCGGATGCAACTGCCGAGCATGCCGGAACCTCCTGCTCAACTCGCTGTAACCACCTGCCGGGGACGCCAAAATCACCTGTCAGCTAGGCCAGAACCACGTGGCGGACTCTATGGAATCACCCGCCGGGCATGCCGGAACCAGCTCTCAGACGTGCCAGAAGCACGTGCCGGACACGCCGGAACCACCTACTAGAGAGACCGGAACCACCTGCCAGACCCGCCTGAACCACCTGCTGAGTACGCTGGAACAACCTGCTCTACTCGCTGGAGCCACCTGCTGGACACGCCAAAATCACCTGATGGCTACGCCAGCACCACTCGGCAGACAAGCCAGAATCACCTGCAGGGTATGCCGGAACCACCTCTCAGACGTGCCAGAACCCCTTGTCGGACACTCCGGAATCACCTGTCAGGCATGCCGGAACCACCTCTCGAACGTGCCAGAATGACGTGCCAGAGACACCGGATGCACCTGCCGAGCACGCCGGAACCTCCTCTTCGACTCGCCGGAACCACCAGCCAGAGACGCCAAAATCCCCTGCCAGGTAGGCCAGAATCACATGGCGGACGCTCCGGAATCTCCCGCCGGGAAGGTAGGAACCACCTCTCAAACATACTGGAAGCACGTGCCGGACATGCCGGCACCACGTACTGGACAGACCAGAAACACCTGCCGGACCTGCCTGAACCACCTGCTGAGCACACCGGAACAACTTGCTCGACTCGCTGGAGCCACCTGCTGGACACCCCAAAATCACCAGCCAGCTATGCCAGAACCACTTGCCGTACACTCCGGAATCACCTGCTGGTTACACCAGAGCCACTTGGTGGACAATCCAGAATCACCTGCCGGACATGCCAGAACCACCTGTCACACATGCCGGAACCACGTGCCTGACACGCCGGAACCACCTCGCGGACAGACCGGAACCACCTACCAGACATGCCTGAACCACCTGCCGAGCATGCCGGAACCACCTGCCGGACACGCCAAAATCACCTGCGGGCTAGGCCAGAACCACTTGTAGGACTCTCCTGGAGCACCTGCCGGGCATGCGGGAACCACCTCTCAGACGTGCCAGAACCACGCGCGGCACATGACGGAACCCATTACCGGACAGACCGGAACCACCTGCCGGACACGCCAGAATCACCTGCCAAGAACACCGGAACCACCTGAACAGCTCGCCAGAAACACCTGCCGGACATGCCAAAATCACCTGCCGGCTACACCAGAACCTCTTGCCGGACACTCCGGAATCACCTGCCAGACATGAGGCAACCAAATGTCAGACGTGCCAGAACCCCGTGCCAGAGACACCGGATGCAACTGCCGAGCATGCCGGAACCTCCTGCTCAACTCGCTGTAACCACCTGCCGGGGACGCCAAAATCACCTGTCAGCTAGGCCAGAACCACGTGGCGGACTCTATGGAATCACCCGCCGGGCATGCCGGAACCAGCTCTCAGACGTGCCAGAAGCACGTGCCGGACACGCCGGAACCACCTACTAGAGAGACCGGAACCACCTGCCAGACCCGCCTGAACCACCTGCTGAGTACGCTGGAACAACCTGCTCTACTCGCTGGAGCCACCTGCTGGACACGCCAAAATCACCTGATGGCTACGCCAGCACCACTCGGCAGACAAGCCAGAATCACCTGCAGGGTATGCCGGAACCACCTCTCAGACGTGCCAGAACCCCTTGTCGGACACTCCGGAATCACCTGTCAGGCATGCCGGAACCACCTCTCGAACGTGCCAGAATGACGTGCCAGAGACACCGGATGCACCTGCCGAGCACGCCGGAACCTCCTCTTCGACTCGCCGGAACCACCAGCCAGAGACGCCAAAATCCCCTGCCAGGTAGGCCAGAATCACATGGCGGACGCTCCGGAATCTCCCGCCGGGAAGGTAGGAACCACCTCTCAAACATACTGGAAGCACGTGCCGGACATGCCGGCACCACGTACTGGACAGACCAGAAACACCTGCCGGACCTGCCTGAACCACCTGCTGAGCACACCGGAACAACTTGCTCGACTCGCTGGAGCCACCTGCTGGACACCCCAAAATCACCAGCCAGCTATGCCAGAACCACTTGCCGTACACTCCGGAATCACCTGCTGGTTACACCAGAGCCACTTGGTGGACAATCCAGAATCACCTGCCGGACATGCCAGAACCACCTGTCACACATGCCGGAACCACGTGCCTGACACGCCGGAACCACCTCGCGGACAGACCGGAACCACCTACCAGACATGCCTGAACCACCTGCCGAGCATGCCGGAACCACCTGCCGGACACGCCAAAATCACCTGCGGGCTAGGCCAGAACCACTTGTAGGACTCTCCTGGAGCACCTGCCGGGCATGCGGGAACCACCTCTCAGACGTGCCAGAACCACGCGCGGCACATGACGGAACCCATTACCGGACAGACCGGAACCACCTGCCGGACACGCCAGAATCACCTGCCAAGAACACCGGAACCACCTGAACAGCTCGCCAGAAACACCTGCCGGACATGCCAAAATCACCTGCCGGCTACACCAGAACCTCTTGCCGGACACTCCGGAATCACCTGCCAGACATGAGGCAACCAAATGTCAGACGTGCCAGAACCCCGTGCCAGAGACACCGGATGCAACTGCCGAGCATGCCGGAACCTCCTGCTCAACTCGCTGTAACCACCTGCCGGGGACGCCAAAATCACCTGTCAGCTAGGCCAGAACCACGTGGCGGACTCTATGGAATCACCCGCCGGGCATGCCGGAACCAGCTCTCAGACGTGCCAGAAGCACGTGCCGGACACGCCGGAACCACCTACTAGAGAGACCGGAACCACCTGCCAGACCCGCCTGAACCACCTGCTGAGTACGCTGGAACAACCTGCTCTACTCGCTGGAGCCACCTGCTGGACACGCCAAAATCACCTGATGGCTACGCCAGCACCACTCGGCAGACAAGCCAGAATCACCTGCAGGGTATGCCGGAACCACCTCTCAGACGTGCCAGAACCCCTTGTCGGACACTCCGGAATCACCTGTCAGGCATGCCGGAACCACCTCTCGAACGTGCCAGAATGACGTGCCAGAGACACCGGATGCACCTGCCGAGCACGCCGGAACCTCCTCTTCGACTCGCCGGAACCACCAGCCAGAGACGCCAAAATCCCCTGCCAGGTAGGCCAGAATCACATGGCGGACGCTCCGGAATCTCCCGCCGGGAAGGTAGGAACCACCTCTCAAACATACTGGAAGCACGTGCCGGACATGCCGGCACCACGTACTGGACAGACCAGAAACACCTGCCGGACCTGCCTGAACCACCTGCTGAGCACACCGGAACAACTTGCTCGACTCGCTGGAGCCACCTGCTGGACACCCCAAAATCACCAGCCAGCTATGCCAGAACCACTTGCCGTACACTCCGGAATCACCTGCTGGTTACACCAGAGCCACTTGGTGGACAATCCAGAATCACCTGCCGGACATGCCAGAACCACCTGTCACACATGCCGGAACCACGTGCCTGACACGCCGGAACCACCTCGCGGACAGACCGGAACCACCTACCAGACATGCCTGAACCACCTGCCGAGCATGCCGGAACCACCTGCCGGACACGCCAAAATCACCTGCGGGCTAGGCCAGAACCACTTGTAGGACTCTCCTGGAGCACCTGCCGGGCATGCGGGAACCACCTCTCAGACGTGCCAGAACCACGCGCGGCACATGACGGAACCCATTACCGGACAGACCGGAACCACCTGCCGGACACGCCAGAATCACCTGCCAAGAACACCGGAACCACCTGAACAGCTCGCCAGAAACACCTGCCGGACATGCCAAAATCACCTGCCGGCTACACCAGAACCTCTTGCCGGACACTCCGGAATCACCTGCCAGACATGAGGCAACCAAATGTCAGACGTGCCAGAACCCCGTGCCAGAGACACCGGATGCAACTGCCGAGCATGCCGGAACCTCCTGCTCAACTCGCTGTAACCACCTGCCGGGGACGCCAAAATCACCTGTCAGCTAGGCCAGAACCACGTGGCGGACTCTATGGAATCACCCGCCGGGCATGCCGGAACCAGCTCTCAGACGTGCCAGAAGCACGTGCCGGACACGCCGGAACCACCTACTAGAGAGACCGGAACCACCTGCCAGACCCGCCTGAACCACCTGCTGAGTACGCTGGAACAACCTGCTCTACTCGCTGGAGCCACCTGCTGGACACGCCAAAATCACCTGATGGCTACGCCAGCACCACTCGGCAGACAAGCCAGAATCACCTGCAGGGTATGCCGGAACCACCTCTCAGACGTGCCAGAACCCCTTGTCGGACACTCCGGAATCACCTGTCAGGCATGCCGGAACCACCTCTCGAACGTGCCAGAATGACGTGCCAGAGACACCGGATGCACCTGCCGAGCACGCCGGAACCTCCTCTTCGACTCGCCGGAACCACCAGCCAGAGACGCCAAAATCCCCTGCCAGGTAGGCCAGAATCACATGGCGGACGCTCCGGAATCTCCCGCCGGGAAGGTAGGAACCACCTCTCAAACATACTGGAAGCACGTGCCGGACATGCCGGCACCACGTACTGGACAGACCAGAAACACCTGCCGGACCTGCCTGAACCACCTGCTGAGCACACCGGAACAACTTGCTCGACTCGCTGGAGCCACCTGCTGGACACCCCAAAATCACCAGCCAGCTATGCCAGAACCACTTGCCGTACACTCCGGAATCACCTGCTGGTTACACCAGAGCCACTTGGTGGACAATCCAGAATCACCTGCCGGACATGCCAGAACCACCTGTCACACATGCCGGAACCACGTGCCTGACACGCCGGAACCACCTCGCGGACAGACCGGAACCACCTACCAGACATGCCTGAACCACCTGCCGAGCATGCCGGAACCACCTGCCGGACACGCCAAAATCACCTGCGGGCTAGGCCAGAACCACTTGTAGGACTCTCCTGGAGCACCTGCCGGGCATGCGGGAACCACCTCTCAGACGTGCCAGAACCACGCGCGGCACATGACGGAACCCATTACCGGACAGACCGGAACCACCTGCCGGACACGCCAGAATCACCTGCCAAGAACACCGGAACCACCTGAACAGCTCGCCAGAAACACCTGCCGGACATGCCAAAATCACCTGCCGGCTACACCAGAACCTCTTGCCGGACACTCCGGAATCACCTGCCAGACATGAGGCAACCAAATGTCAGACGTGCCAGAACCCCGTGCCAGAGACACCGGATGCAACTGCCGAGCATGCCGGAACCTCCTGCTCAACTCGCTGTAACCACCTGCCGGGGACGCCAAAATCACCTGTCAGCTAGGCCAGAACCACGTGGCGGACTCTATGGAATCACCCGCCGGGCATGCCGGAACCAGCTCTCAGACGTGCCAGAAGCACGTGCCGGACACGCCGGAACCACCTACTAGAGAGACCGGAACCACCTGCCAGACCCGCCTGAACCACCTGCTGAGTACGCTGGAACAACCTGCTCTACTCGCTGGAGCCACCTGCTGGACACGCCAAAATCACCTGATGGCTACGCCAGCACCACTCGGCAGACAAGCCAGAATCACCTGCAGGGTATGCCGGAACCACCTCTCAGACGTGCCAGAACCCCTTGTCGGACACTCCGGAATCACCTGTCAGGCATGCCGGAACCACCTCTCGAACGTGCCAGAATGACGTGCCAGAGACACCGGATGCACCTGCCGAGCACGCCGGAACCTCCTCTTCGACTCGCCGGAACCACCAGCCAGAGACGCCAAAATCCCCTGCCAGGTAGGCCAGAATCACATGGCGGACGCTCCGGAATCTCCCGCCGGGAAGGTAGGAACCACCTCTCAAACATACTGGAAGCACGTGCCGGACATGCCGGCACCACGTACTGGACAGACCAGAAACACCTGCCGGACCTGCCTGAACCACCTGCTGAGCACACCGGAACAACTTGCTCGACTCGCTGGAGCCACCTGCTGGACACCCCAAAATCACCAGCCAGCTATGCCAGAACCACTTGCCGTACACTCCGGAATCACCTGCTGGTTACACCAGAGCCACTTGGTGGACAATCCAGAATCACCTGCCGGACATGCCAGAACCACCTGTCACACATGCCGGAACCACGTGCCTGACACGCCGGAACCACCTCGCGGACAGACCGGAACCACCTACCAGACATGCCTGAACCACCTGCCGAGCATGCCGGAACCACCTGCCGGACACGCCAAAATCACCTGCGGGCTAGGCCAGAACCACTTGTAGGACTCTCCTGGAGCACCTGCCGGGCATGCGGGAACCACCTCTCAGACGTGCCAGAACCACGCGCGGCACATGACGGAACCCATTACCGGACAGACCGGAACCACCTGCCGGACACGCCAGAATCACCTGCCAAGAACACCGGAACCACCTGAACAGCTCGCCAGAAACACCTGCCGGACATGCCAAAATCACCTGCCGGCTACACCAGAACCTCTTGCCGGACACTCCGGAATCACCTGCCAGACATGAGGCAACCAAATGTCAGACGTGCCAGAACCCCGTGCCAGAGACACCGGATGCAACTGCCGAGCATGCCGGAACCTCCTGCTCAACTCGCTGTAACCACCTGCCGGGGACGCCAAAATCACCTGTCAGCTAGGCCAGAACCACGTGGCGGACTCTATGGAATCACCCGCCGGGCATGCCGGAACCAGCTCTCAGACGTGCCAGAAGCACGTGCCGGACACGCCGGAACCACCTACTAGAGAGACCGGAACCACCTGCCAGACCCGCCTGAACCACCTGCTGAGTACGCTGGAACAACCTGCTCTACTCGCTGGAGCCACCTGCTGGACACGCCAAAATCACCTGATGGCTACGCCAGCACCACTCGGCAGACAAGCCAGAATCACCTGCAGGGTATGCCGGAACCACCTCTCAGACGTGCCAGAACCCCTTGTCGGACACTCCGGAATCACCTGTCAGGCATGCCGGAACCACCTCTCGAACGTGCCAGAATGACGTGCCAGAGACACCGGATGCACCTGCCGAGCACGCCGGAACCTCCTCTTCGACTCGCCGGAACCACCAGCCAGAGACGCCAAAATCCCCTGCCAGGTAGGCCAGAATCACATGGCGGACGCTCCGGAATCTCCCGCCGGGAAGGTAGGAACCACCTCTCAAACATACTGGAAGCACGTGCCGGACATGCCGGCACCACGTACTGGACAGACCAGAAACACCTGCCGGACCTGCCTGAACCACCTGCTGAGCACACCGGAACAACTTGCTCGACTCGCTGGAGCCACCTGCTGGACACCCCAAAATCACCAGCCAGCTATGCCAGAACCACTTGCCGTACACTCCGGAATCACCTGCTGGTTACACCAGAGCCACTTGGTGGACAATCCAGAATCACCTGCCGGACATGCCAGAACCACCTGTCACACATGCCGGAACCACGTGCCTGACACGCCGGAACCACCTCGCGGACAGACCGGAACCACCTACCAGACATGCCTGAACCACCTGCCGAGCATGCCGGAACCACCTGCCGGACACGCCAAAATCACCTGCGGGCTAGGCCAGAACCACTTGTAGGACTCTCCTGGAGCACCTGCCGGGCATGCGGGAACCACCTCTCAGACGTGCCAGAACCACGCGCGGCACATGACGGAACCCATTACCGGACAGACCGGAACCACCTGCCGGACACGCCAGAATCACCTGCCAAGAACACCGGAACCACCTGAACAGCTCGCCAGAAACACCTGCCGGACATGCCAAAATCACCTGCCGGCTACACCAGAACCTCTTGCCGGACACTCCGGAATCACCTGCCAGACATGAGGCAACCAAATGTCAGACGTGCCAGAACCCCGTGCCAGAGACACCGGATGCAACTGCCGAGCATGCCGGAACCTCCTGCTCAACTCGCTGTAACCACCTGCCGGGGACGCCAAAATCACCTGTCAGCTAGGCCAGAACCACGTGGCGGACTCTATGGAATCACCCGCCGGGCATGCCGGAACCAGCTCTCAGACGTGCCAGAAGCACGTGCCGGACACGCCGGAACCACCTACTAGAGAGACCGGAACCACCTGCCAGACCCGCCTGAACCACCTGCTGAGTACGCTGGAACAACCTGCTCTACTCGCTGGAGCCACCTGCTGGACACGCCAAAATCACCTGATGGCTACGCCAGCACCACTCGGCAGACAAGCCAGAATCACCTGCAGGGTATGCCGGAACCACCTCTCAGACGTGCCAGAACCCCTTGTCGGACACTCCGGAATCACCTGTCAGGCATGCCGGAACCACCTCTCGAACGTGCCAGAATGACGTGCCAGAGACACCGGATGCACCTGCCGAGCACGCCGGAACCTCCTCTTCGACTCGCCGGAACCACCAGCCAGAGACGCCAAAATCCCCTGCCAGGTAGGCCAGAATCACATGGCGGACGCTCCGGAATCTCCCGCCGGGAAGGTAGGAACCACCTCTCAAACATACTGGAAGCACGTGCCGGACATGCCGGCACCACGTACTGGACAGACCAGAAACACCTGCCGGACCTGCCTGAACCACCTGCTGAGCACACCGGAACAACTTGCTCGACTCGCTGGAGCCACCTGCTGGACACCCCAAAATCACCAGCCAGCTATGCCAGAACCACTTGCCGTACACTCCGGAATCACCTGCTGGTTACACCAGAGCCACTTGGTGGACAATCCAGAATCACCTGCCGGACATGCCAGAACCACCTGTCACACATGCCGGAACCACGTGCCTGACACGCCGGAACCACCTCGCGGACAGACCGGAACCACCTACCAGACATGCCTGAACCACCTGCCGAGCATGCCGGAACCACCTGCCGGACACGCCAAAATCACCTGCGGGCTAGGCCAGAACCACTTGTAGGACTCTCCTGGAGCACCTGCCGGGCATGCGGGAACCACCTCTCAGACGTGCCAGAACCACGCGCGGCACATGACGGAACCCATTACCGGACAGACCGGAACCACCTGCCGGACACGCCAGAATCACCTGCCAAGAACACCGGAACCACCTGAACAGCTCGCCAGAAACACCTGCCGGACATGCCAAAATCACCTGCCGGCTACACCAGAACCTCTTGCCGGACACTCCGGAATCACCTGCCAGACATGAGGCAACCAAATGTCAGACGTGCCAGAACCCCGTGCCAGAGACACCGGATGCAACTGCCGAGCATGCCGGAACCTCCTGCTCAACTCGCTGTAACCACCTGCCGGGGACGCCAAAATCACCTGTCAGCTAGGCCAGAACCACGTGGCGGACTCTATGGAATCACCCGCCGGGCATGCCGGAACCAGCTCTCAGACGTGCCAGAAGCACGTGCCGGACACGCCGGAACCACCTACTAGAGAGACCGGAACCACCTGCCAGACCCGCCTGAACCACCTGCTGAGTACGCTGGAACAACCTGCTCTACTCGCTGGAGCCACCTGCTGGACACGCCAAAATCACCTGATGGCTACGCCAGCACCACTCGGCAGACAAGCCAGAATCACCTGCAGGGTATGCCGGAACCACCTCTCAGACGTGCCAGAACCCCTTGTCGGACACTCCGGAATCACCTGTCAGGCATGCCGGAACCACCTCTCGAACGTGCCAGAATGACGTGCCAGAGACACCGGATGCACCTGCCGAGCACGCCGGAACCTCCTCTTCGACTCGCCGGAACCACCAGCCAGAGACGCCAAAATCCCCTGCCAGGTAGGCCAGAATCACATGGCGGACGCTCCGGAATCTCCCGCCGGGAAGGTAGGAACCACCTCTCAAACATACTGGAAGCACGTGCCGGACATGCCGGCACCACGTACTGGACAGACCAGAAACACCTGCCGGACCTGCCTGAACCACCTGCTGAGCACACCGGAACAACTTGCTCGACTCGCTGGAGCCACCTGCTGGACACCCCAAAATCACCAGCCAGCTATGCCAGAACCACTTGCCGTACACTCCGGAATCACCTGCTGGTTACACCAGAGCCACTTGGTGGACAATCCAGAATCACCTGCCGGACATGCCAGAACCACCTGTCACACATGCCGGAACCACGTGCCTGACACGCCGGAACCACCTCGCGGACAGACCGGAACCACCTACCAGACATGCCTGAACCACCTGCCGAGCATGCCGGAACCACCTGCCGGACACGCCAAAATCACCTGCGGGCTAGGCCAGAACCACTTGTAGGACTCTCCTGGAGCACCTGCCGGGCATGCGGGAACCACCTCTCAGACGTGCCAGAACCACGCGCGGCACATGACGGAACCCATTACCGGACAGACCGGAACCACCTGCCGGACACGCCAGAATCACCTGCCAAGAACACCGGAACCACCTGAACAGCTCGCCAGAAACACCTGCCGGACATGCCAAAATCACCTGCCGGCTACACCAGAACCTCTTGCCGGACACTCCGGAATCACCTGCCAGACATGAGGCAACCAAATGTCAGACGTGCCAGAACCCCGTGCCAGAGACACCGGATGCAACTGCCGAGCATGCCGGAACCTCCTGCTCAACTCGCTGTAACCACCTGCCGGGGACGCCAAAATCACCTGTCAGCTAGGCCAGAACCACGTGGCGGACTCTATGGAATCACCCGCCGGGCATGCCGGAACCAGCTCTCAGACGTGCCAGAAGCACGTGCCGGACACGCCGGAACCACCTACTAGAGAGACCGGAACCACCTGCCAGACCCGCCTGAACCACCTGCTGAGTACGCTGGAACAACCTGCTCTACTCGCTGGAGCCACCTGCTGGACACGCCAAAATCACCTGATGGCTACGCCAGCACCACTCGGCAGACAAGCCAGAATCACCTGCAGGGTATGCCGGAACCACCTCTCAGACGTGCCAGAACCCCTTGTCGGACACTCCGGAATCACCTGTCAGGCATGCCGGAACCACCTCTCGAACGTGCCAGAATGACGTGCCAGAGACACCGGATGCACCTGCCGAGCACGCCGGAACCTCCTCTTCGACTCGCCGGAACCACCAGCCAGAGACGCCAAAATCCCCTGCCAGGTAGGCCAGAATCACATGGCGGACGCTCCGGAATCTCCCGCCGGGAAGGTAGGAACCACCTCTCAAACATACTGGAAGCACGTGCCGGACATGCCGGCACCACGTACT
Organism: Equus asinus; assembly: GCF_041296235.1. Classification (NCBI taxonomy): domain Eukaryota; kingdom Metazoa; phylum Chordata; class Mammalia; order Perissodactyla; family Equidae; genus Equus; species Equus asinus. Next base: position 14,709 of record NW_027225296.1, read on the forward strand.
GGACAGACCAGAAACACCTGCCGGACCTGCCTGAACCACCTGCTGAGCACACCGGAACAACTTGCTCGACTCGCTGGAGCCACCTGCTGGACACCCCAAAATCACCAGCCAGCTATGCCAGAACCACTTGCCGTACACTCCGGAATCACCTGCTGGTTACACCAGAGCCACTTGGTGGACAATCCAGAATCACCTGCCGGACATGCCAGAACCACCTGTCACACATGCCGGAACCACGTGCCTGACACGCCGGAACCACCTCGCGGACAGACCGGAACCACCTACCAGACATGCCTGAACCACCTGCCGAGCATGCCGGAACCACCTGCCGGACACGCCAAAATCACCTGCGGGCTAGGCCAGAACCACTTGTAGGACTCTCCTGGAGCACCTGCCGGGCATGCGGGAACCACCTCTCAGACGTGCCAGAACCACGCGCGGCACATGACGGAACCCATTACCGGACAGACCGGAACCACCTGCCGGACACGCCAGAATCACCTGCCAAGAACACCGGAACCACCTGAACAGCTCGCCAGAAACACCTGCCGGACATGCCAAAATCACCTGCCGGCTACACCAGAACCTCTTGCCGGACACTCCGGAATCACCTGCCAGACATGAGGCAACCAAATGTCAGACGTGCCAGAACCCCGTGCCAGAGACACCGGATGCAACTGCCGAGCATGCCGGAACCTCCTGCTCAACTCGCTGTAACCACCTGCCGGGGACGCCAAAATCACCTGTCAGCTAGGCCAGAACCACGTGGCGGACTCTATGGAATCACCCGCCGGGCATGCCGGAACCAGCTCTCAGACGTGCCAGAAGCACGTGCCGGACACGCCGGAACCACCTACTAGAGAGACCGGAACCACCTGCCAGACCCGCCTGAACCACCTGCTGAGTACGCTGGAACAACCTGCTCTACTCGCTGGAGCCACCTGCTGGACACGCCAAAATCACCTGATGGCTACGCCAGCACCACTCGGCAGACAAGCCAGAATCACCTGCAGGGTATGCCGGAACCACCTCTCAGACGTGCCAGAACCCCTTGTCGGACACTCCGGAATCACCTGTCAGGCATGCCGGAACCACCTCTCGAACGTGCCAGAATGACGTGCCAGAGACACCGGATGCACCTGCCGAGCACGCCGGAACCTCCTCTTCGACTCGCCGGAACCACCAGCCAGAGACGCCAAAATCCCCTGCCAGGTAGGCCAGAATCACATGGCGGACGCTCCGGAATCTCCCGCCGGGAAGGTAGGAACCACCTCTCAAACATACTGGAAGCACGTGCCGGACATGCCGGCACCACGTACTGGACAGACCAGAAACACCTGCCGGACCTGCCTGAACCACCTGCTGAGCACACCGGAACAACTTGCTCGACTCGCTGGAGCCACCTGCTGGACACCCCAAAATCACCAGCCAGCTATGCCAGAACCACTTGCCGTACACTCCGGAATCACCTGCTGGTTACACCAGAGCCACTTGGTGGACAATCCAGAATCACCTGCCGGACATGCCAGAACCACCTGTCACACATGCCGGAACCACGTGCCTGACACGCCGGAACCACCTCGCGGACAGACCGGAACCACCTACCAGACATGCCTGAACCACCTGCCGAGCATGCCGGAACCACCTGCCGGACACGCCAAAATCACCTGCGGGCTAGGCCAGAACCACTTGTAGGACTCTCCTGGAGCACCTGCCGGGCATGCGGGAACCACCTCTCAGACGTGCCAGAACCACGCGCGGCACATGACGGAACCCATTACCGGACAGACCGGAACCACCTGCCGGACACGCCAGAATCACCTGCCAAGAACACCGGAACCACCTGAACAGCTCGCCAGAAACACCTGCCGGACATGCCAAAATCACCTGCCGGCTACACCAGAACCTCTTGCCGGACACTCCGGAATCACCTGCCAGACATGAGGCAACCAAATGTCAGACGTGCCAGAACCCCGTGCCAGAGACACCGGATGCAACTGCCGAGCATGCCGGAACCTCCTGCTCAACTCGCTGTAACCACCTGCCGGGGACGCCAAAATCACCTGTCAGCTAGGCCAGAACCACGTGGCGGACTCTATGGAATCACCCGCCGGGCATGCCGGAACCAGCTCTCAGACGTGCCAGAAGCACGTGCCGGACACGCCGGAACCACCTACTAGAGAGACCGGAACCACCTGCCAGACCCGCCTGAACCACCTGCTGAGTACGCTGGAACAACCTGCTCTACTCGCTGGAGCCACCTGCTGGACACGCCAAAATCACCTGATGGCTACGCCAGCACCACTCGGCAGACAAGCCAGAATCACCTGCAGGGTATGCCGGAACCACCTCTCAGACGTGCCAGAACCCCTTGTCGGACACTCCGGAATCACCTGTCAGGCATGCCGGAACCACCTCTCGAACGTGCCAGAATGACGTGCCAGAGACACCGGATGCACCTGCCGAGCACGCCGGAACCTCCTCTTCGACTCGCCGGAACCACCAGCCAGAGACGCCAAAATCCCCTGCCAGGTAGGCCAGAATCACATGGCGGACGCTCCGGAATCTCCCGCCGGGAAGGTAGGAACCACCTCTCAAACATACTGGAAGCACGTGCCGGACATGCCGGCACCACGTACTGGACAGACCAGAAACACCTGCCGGACCTGCCTGAACCACCTGCTGAGCACACCGGAACAACTTGCTCGACTCGCTGGAGCCACCTGCTGGACACCCCAAAATCACCAGCCAGCTATGCCAGAACCACTTGCCGTACACTCCGGAATCACCTGCTGGTTACACCAGAGCCACTTGGTGGACAATCCAGAATCACCTGCCGGACATGCCAGAACCACCTGTCACACATGCCGGAACCACGTGCCTGACACGCCGGAACCACCTCGCGGACAGACCGGAACCACCTACCAGACATGCCTGAACCACCTGCCGAGCATGCCGGAACCACCTGCCGGACACGCCAAAATCACCTGCGGGCTAGGCCAGAACCACTTGTAGGACTCTCCTGGAGCACCTGCCGGGCATGCGGGAACCACCTCTCAGACGTGCCAGAACCACGCGCGGCACATGACGGAACCCATTACCGGACAGACCGGAACCACCTGCCGGACACGCCAGAATCACCTGCCAAGAACACCGGAACCACCTGAACAGCTCGCCAGAAACACCTGCCGGACATGCCAAAATCACCTGCCGGCTACACCAGAACCTCTTGCCGGACACTCCGGAATCACCTGCCAGACATGAGGCAACCAAATGTCAGACGTGCCAGAACCCCGTGCCAGAGACACCGGATGCAACTGCCGAGCATGCCGGAACCTCCTGCTCAACTCGCTGTAACCACCTGCCGGGGACGCCAAAATCACCTGTCAGCTAGGCCAGAACCACGTGGCGGACTCTATGGAATCACCCGCCGGGCATGCCGGAACCAGCTCTCAGACGTGCCAGAAGCACGTGCCGGACACGCCGGAACCACCTACTAGAGAGACCGGAACCACCTGCCAGACCCGCCTGAACCACCTGCTGAGTACGCTGGAACAACCTGCTCTACTCGCTGGAGCCACCTGCTGGACACGCCAAAATCACCTGATGGCTACGCCAGCACCACTCGGCAGACAAGCCAGAATCACCTGCAGGGTATGCCGGAACCACCTCTCAGACGTGCCAGAACCCCTTGTCGGACACTCCGGAATCACCTGTCAGGCATGCCGGAACCACCTCTCGAACGTGCCAGAATGACGTGCCAGAGACACTGGATGCACCTGCCGAGCACGCCGGAACCTCCTCTTCGACTCGCCGGAACCACCAGCCAGAGACGCCAAAATCCCCTGCCAGGTAGGCCAGAATCACATGGCGGACGCTCCGGAATCTCCCGCCGGGAAGGTAGGAACCACCTCTCAAACATACTGGAAGCACGTGCCGGACATGCCGGCACCACGTACTGGACAGACCAGAAACACCTGCCGGACCTGCCTGAACCACCTGCTGAGCACACCGGAACAACTTGCTCGACTCGCTGGAGCCACCTGCTGGACACCCCAAAATCACCAGCCAGCTATGCCAGAACCACTTGCCGTACACTCCGGAATCACCTGCTGGTTACACCAGAGCCACTTGGTGGACAATCCAGAATCACCTGCCGGACATGCCAGAACCACCTGTCACACATGCCGGAACCACGTGCCTGACACGCCGGAACCACCTCGCGGACAGACCGGAACCACCTACCAGACATGCCTGAACCACCTGCCGAGCATGCCGGAACCACCTGCCGGACACGCCAAAATCACCTGCGGGCTAGGCCAGAACCACTTGTAGGACTCTCCTGGAGCACCTGCCGGGCATGCGGGAACCACCTCTCAGACGTGCCAGAACCACGCGCGGCACATGACGGAACCCATTACCGGACAGACCGGAACCACCTGCCGGACACGCCAGAATCACCTGCCAAGAACACCGGAACCACCTGAACAGCTCGCCAGAAACACCTGCCGGACATGCCAAAATCACCTGCCGGCTACACCAGAACCTCTTGCCGGACACTCCGGAATCACCTGCCAGACATGAGGCAACCAAATGTCAGACGTGCCAGAACCCCGTGCCAGAGACACCGGATGCAACTGCCGAGCATGCCGGAACCTCCTGCTCAACTCGCTGTAACCACCTGCCGGGGACGCCAAAATCACCTGTCAGCTAGGCCAGAACCACGTGGCGGACTCTATGGAATCACCCGCCGGGCATGCCGGAACCAGCTCTCAGACGTGCCAGAAGCACGTGCCGGACACGCCGGAACCACCTACTAGAGAGACCGGAACCACCTGCCAGACCCGCCTGAACCACCTGCTGAGTACGCTGGAACAACCTGCTCTACTCGCTGGAGCCACCTGCTGGACACGCCAAAATCACCTGATGGCTACGCCAGCACCACTCGGCAGACAAGCCAGAATCACCTGCAGGGTATGCCGGAACCACCTCTCAGACGTGCCAGAACCCCTTGTCGGACACTCCGGAATCACCTGTCAGGCATGCCGGAACCACCTCTCGAACGTGCCAGAATGACGTGCCAGAGACACCGGATGCACCTGCCGAGCACGCCGGAACCTCCTCTTCGACTCGCCGGAACCACCAGCCAGAGACGCCAAAATCCCCTGCCAGGTAGGCCAGAATCACATGGCGGACGCTCCGGAATCTCCCGCCGGGAAGGTAGGAACCACCTCTCAAACATACTGGAAGCACGTGCCGGACATGCCGGCACCACGTACTGGACAGACCAGAAACACCTGCCGGACCTGCCTGAACCACCTGCTGAGCACACCGGAACAACTTGCTCGACTCGCTGGAGCCACCTGCTGGACACCCCAAAATCACCAGCCAGCTATGCCAGAACCACTTGCCGTACACTCCGGAATCACCTGCTGGTTACACCAGAGCCACTTGGTGGACAATCCAGAATCACCTGCCGGACATGCCAGAACCACCTGTCACACATGCCGGAACCACGTGCCTGACACGCCGGAACCACCTCGCGGACAGACCGGAACCACCTACCAGACATGCCTGAACCACCTGCCGAGCATGCCGGAACCACCTGCCGGACACGCCAAAATCACCTGCGGGCTAGGCCAGAACCACTTGTAGGACTCTCCTGGAGCACCTGCCGGGCATGCGGGAACCACCTCTCAGACGTGCCAGAACCACGCGCGGCACATGACGGAACCCATTACCGGACAGACCGGAACCACCTGCCGGACACGCCAGAATCACCTGCCAAGAACACCGGAACCACCTGAACAGCTCGCCAGAAACACCTGCCGGACATGCCAAAATCACCTGCCGGCTACACCAGAACCTCTTGCCGGACACTCCGGAATCACCTGCCAGACATGAGGCAACCAAATGTCAGACGTGCCAGAACCCCGTGCCAGAGACACCGGATGCAACTGCCGAGCATGCCGGAACCTCCTGCTCAACTCGCTGTAACCACCTGCCGGGGACGCCAAAATCACCTGTCAGCTAGGCCAGAACCACGTGGCGGACTCTATGGAATCACCCGCCGGGCATGCCGGAACCAGCTCTCAGACGTGCCAGAAGCACGTGCCGGACACGCCGGAACCACCTACTAGAGAGACCGGAACCACCTGCCAGACCCGCCTGAACCACCTGCTGAGTACGCTGGAACAACCTGCTCTACTCGCTGGAGCCACCTGCTGGACACGCCAAAATCACCTGATGGCTACGCCAGCACCACTCGGCAGACAAGCCAGAATCACCTGCAGGGTATGCCGGAACCACCTCTCAGACGTGCCAGAACCCCTTGTCGGACACTCCGGAATCACCTGTCAGGCATGCCGGAACCACCTCTCGAACGTGCCAGAATGACGTGCCAGAGACACCGGATGCACCTGCCGAGCACGCCGGAACCTCCTCTTCGACTCGCCGGAACCACCAGCCAGAGACGCCAAAATCCCCTGCCAGGTAGGCCAGAATCACATGGCGGACGCTCCGGAATCTCCCGCCGGGAAGGTAGGAACCACCTCTCAAACATACTGGAAGCACGTGCCGGACATGCCGGCACCACGTACTGGACAGACCAGAAACACCTGCCGGACCTGCCTGAACCACCTGCTGAGCACACCGGAACAACTTGCTCGACTCGCTGGAGCCACCTGCTGGACACCCCAAAATCACCAGCCAGCTATGCCAGAACCACTTGCCGTACACTCCGGAATCACCTGCTGGTTACACCAGAGCCACTTGGTGGACAATCCAGAATCACCTGCCGGACATGCCAGAACCACCTGTCACACATGCCGGAACCACGTGCCTGACACGCCGGAACCACCTCGCGGACAGACCGGAACCACCTACCAGACATGCCTGAACCACCTGCCGAGCATGCCGGAACCACCTGCCGGACACGCCAAAATCACCTGCGGGCTAGGCCAGAACCACTTGTAGGACTCTCCTGGAGCACCTGCCGGGCATGCGGGAACCACCTCTCAGACGTGCCAGAACCACGCGCGGCACATGACGGAACCCATTACCGGACAGACCGGAACCACCTGCCGGACACGCCAGAATCACCTGCCAAGAACACCGGAACCACCTGAACAGCTCGCCAGAAACACCTGCCGGACATGCCAAAATCACCTGCCGGCTACACCAGAACCTCTTGCCGGACACTCCGGAATCACCTGCCAGACATGAGGCAACCAAATGTCAGACGTGCCAGAACCCCGTGCCAGAGACACCGGATGCAACTGCCGAGCATGCCGGAACCTCCTGCTCAACTCGCTGTAACCACCTGCCGGGGACGCCAAAATCACCTGTCAGCTAGGCCAGAACCACGTGGCGGACTCTATGGAATCACCCGCCGGGCATGCCGGAACCAGCTCTCAGACGTGCCAGAAGCACGTGCCGGACACGCCGGAACCACCTACTAGAGAGACCGGAACCACCTGCCAGACCCGCCTGAACCACCTGCTGAGTACGCTGGAACAACCTGCTCTACTCGCTGGAGCCACCTGCTGGACACGCCAAAATCACCTGATGGCTACGCCAGCACCACTCGGCAGACAAGCCAGAATCACCTGCAGGGTATGCCGGAACCACCTCTCAGACGTGCCAGAACCCCTTGTCGGACACTCCGGAATCACCTGTCAGGCATGCCGGAACCACCTCTCGAACGTGCCAGAATGACGTGCCAGAGACACCGGATGCACCTGCCGAGCACGCCGGAACCTCCTCTTCGACTCGCCGGAACCACCAGCCAGAGACGCCAAAATCCCCTGCCAGGTAGGCCAGAATCACATGGCGGACGCTCCGGAATCTCCCGCCGGGAAGGTAGGAACCACCTCTCAAACATACTGGAAGCACGTGCCGGACATGCCGGCACCACGTACTGGACAGACCAGAAACACCTGCCGGACCTGCCTGAACCACCTGCTGAGCACACCGGAACAACTTGCTCGACTCGCTGGAGCCACCTGCTGGACACCCCAAAATCACCAGCCAGCTATGCCAGAACCACTTGCCGTACACTCCGGAATCACCTGCTGGTTACACCAGAGCCACTTGGTGGACAATCCAGAATCACCTGCCGGACATGCCAGAACCACCTGTCACACATGCCGGAACCACGTGCCTGACACGCCGGAACCACCTCGCGGACAGACCGGAACCACCTACCAGACATGCCTGAACCACCTGCCGAGCATGCCGGAACCACCTGCCGGACACGCCAAAATCACCTGCGGGCTAGGCCAGAACCACTTGTAGGACTCTCCTGGAGCACCTGCCGGGCATGCGGGAACCACCTCTCAGACGTGCCAGAACCACGCGCGGCACATGACGGAACCCATTACCGGACAGACCGGAACCACCTGCCGGACACGCCAGAATCACCTGCCAAGAACACCGGAACCACCTGAACAGCTCGCCAGAAACACCTGCCGGACATGCCAAAATCACCTGCCGGCTACACCAGAACCTCTTGCCGGACACTCCGGAATCACCTGCCAGACATGAGGCAACCAAATGTCAGACGTGCCAGAACCCCGTGCCAGAGACACCGGATGCAACTGCCGAGCATGCCGGAACCTCCTGCTCAACTCGCTGTAACCACCTGCCGGGGACGCCAAAATCACCTGTCAGCTAGGCCAGAACCACGTGGCGGACTCTATGGAATCACCCGCCGGGCATGCCGGAACCAGCTCTCAGACGTGCCAGAAGCACGTGCCGGACACGCCGGAACCACCTACTAGAGAGACCGGAACCACCTGCCAGACCCGCCTGAACCACCTGCTGAGTACGCTGGAACAACCTGCTCTACTCGCTGGAGCCACCTGCTGGACACGCCAAAATCACCTGATGGCTACGCCAGCACCACTCGGCAGACAAGCCAGAATCACCTGCAGGGTATGCCGGAACCACCTCTCAGACGTGCCAGAACCCCTTGTCGGACACTCCGGAATCACCTGTCAGGCATGCCGGAACCACCTCTCGAACGTGCCAGAATGACGTGCCAGAGACACCGGATGCACCTGCCGAGCACGCCGGAACCTCCTCTTCGACTCGCCGGAACCACCAGCCAGAGACGCCAAAATCCCCTGCCAGGTAGGCCAGAATCACATGGCGGACGCTCCGGAATCTCCCGCCGGGAAGGTAGGAACCACCTCTCAAACATACTGGAAGCACGTGCCGGACATGCCGGCACCACGTACTGGACAGACCAGAAACACCTGCCGGACCTGCCTGAACCACCTGCTGAGCACACCGGAACAACTTGCTCGACTCGCTGGAGCCACCTGCTGGACACCCCAAAATCACCAGCCAGCTATGCCAGAACCACTTGCCGTACACTCCGGAATCACCTCCTGGTTACACCAGAGCCACTTGGTGGACAATCCAGAATCACCTGCCGGACATGCCAGAACCACCTGTCACACATGCCGGAACCACGTGCCTGACACGCCGGAACCACCTCGCGGACAGACCGGAACCACCTACCAGACATGCCTGAACCACCTGCCGAGCATGCCGGAACCACCTGCCGGACACGCCAAAATCACCTGCGGGCTAGGCCAGAACCACTTGTAGGACTCTCCTGGAGCACCTGCCGGGCATGCGGGAACCACCTCTCAGACGTGCCAGAACCACGCGCGGCACATGACGGAACCCATTACCGGACAGACCGGAACCACCTGCCGGACACGCCAGAATCACCTGCCAAGAACACCGGAACCACCTGAACAGCTCGCCAGAAACACCTGCCGGACATGCCAAAATCACCTGCCGGCTACACCAGAACCTCTTGCCGGACACTCCGGAATCACCTGCCAGACATGAGGCAACCAAATGTCAGACGTGCCAGAACCCCGTGCCAGAGACACCGGATGCAACTGCCGAGCATGCCGGAACCTCCTGCTCAACTCGCTGTAACCACCTGCCGGGGACGCCAAAATCACCTGTCAGCTAGGCCAGAACCACGTGGCGGACTCTATGGAATCACCCGCCGGGCATGCCGGAACCAGCTCTCAGACGTGCCAGAAGCACGTGCCGGACACGCCGGAACCACCTACTAGAGAGACCGGAACCACCTGCCAGACCCGCCTGAACCACCTGCTGAGTACGCTGGAACAACCTGCTCTACTCGCTGGAGCCACCTGCTGGACACGCCAAAATCACCTGATGGCTACGCCAGCACCACTCGGCAGACAAGCCAGAATCACCTGCAGGGTATGCCGGAACCACCTCTCAGACGTGCCAGAACCCCTTGTCGGACACTCCGGAATCACCTGTCAGGCATGCCGGAACCACCTCTCGAACGTGCCAGAATGACGTGCCAGAGACACCGGATGCACCTGCCGAGCACGCCGGAACCTCCTCTTCGACTCGCCGGAACCACCAGCCAGAGACGCCAAAATCCCCTGCCAGGTAGGCCAGAATCACATGGCGGACGCTCCGGAATCTCCCGCCGGGAAGGTAGGAACCACCTCTCAAACATACTGGAAGCACGTGCCGGACATGCCGGCACCACGTACTGGACAGACCAGAAACACCTGCCGGACCTGCCTGAACCACCTGCTGAGCACACCGGAACAACTTGCTCGACTCGCTGGAGCCACCTGCTGGACACCCCAAAATCACCAGCCAGCTATGCCAGAACCACTTGCCGTACACTCCGGAATCACCTGCTGGTTACACCAGAGCCACTTGGTGGACAATCCAGAATCACCTGCCGGACATGCCAGAACCACCTGTCACACATGCCGGAACCACGTGCCTGACACGCCGGAACCACCTCGCGGACAGACCGGAACCACCTACCAGACATGCCTGAACCACCTGCCGAGCATGCCGGAACCACCTGCCGGACACGCCAAAATCACCTGCGGGCTAGGCCAGAACCACTTGTAGGACTCTCCTGGAGCACCTGCCGGGCATGCGGGAACCACCTCTCAGACGTGCCAGAACCACGCGCGGCACATGACGGAACCCATTACCGGACAGACCGGAACCACCTGCCGGACACGCCAGAATCACCTGCCAAGAACACCGGAACCACCTGAACAGCTCGCCAGAAACACCTGCCGGACATGCCAAAATCACCTGCCGGCTACACCAGAACCTCTTGCCGGACACTCCGGAATCACCTGCCAGACATGAGGCAACCAAATGTCAGACGTGCCAGAACCCCGTGCCAGAGACACCGGATGCAACTGCCGAGCATGCCGGAACCTCCTGCTCAACTCGCTGTAACCACCTGCCGGGGACGCCAAAATCACCTGTCAGCTAGGCCAGAACCACGTGGCGGACTCTATGGAATCACCCGCCGGGCATGCCGGAACCAGCTCTCAGACGTGCCAGAAGCACGTGCCGGACACGCCGGAACCACCTACTAGAGAGACCGGAACCACCTGCCAGACCCGCCTGAACCACCTGCTGAGTACGCTGGAACAACCTGCTCTACTCGCTGGAGCCACCTGCTGGACACGCCAAAATCACCTGATGGCTACGCCAGCACCACTCGGCAGACAAGCCAGAATCACCTGCAGGGTATGCCGGAACCACCTCTCAGACGTGCCAGAACCCCTTGTCGGACACTCCGGAATCACCTGTCAGGCATGCCGGAACCACCTCTCGAACGTGCCAGAATGACGTGCCAGAGACACCGGATGCACCTGCCGAGCACGCCGGAACCTCCTCTTCGACTCGCCGGAACCACCAGCCAGAGACGCCAAAATCCCCTGCCAGGTAGGCCAGAATCACATGGCGGACGCTCCGGAATCTCCCGCCGGGAAGGTAGGAACCACCTCTCAAACATACTGGAAGCACGTGCCGGACATGCCGGCACCACGTACTGGACAGACCAGAAACACCTGCCGGACCTGCCTGAACCACCTGCTGAGCACACCGGAACAACTTGCTCGACTCGCTGGAGCCACCTGCTGGACACCCCAAAATCACCAGCCAGCTATGCCAGAACCACTTGCCGTACACTCCGGAATCACCTCCTGGTTACACCAGAGCCACTTGGTGGACAATCCAGAATCACCTGCCGGACATGCCAGAACCACCTGTCACACATGCCGGAACCACGTGCCTGACACGCCGGAACCACCTCGCGGACAGACCGGAACCACCTACCAGACATGCCTGAACCACCTGCCGAGCATGCCGGAACCACCTGCCGGACACGCCAAAATCACCTGCGGGCTAGGCCAGAACCACTTGTAGGACTCTCCTGGAGCACCTGCCGGGCATGCGGGAACCACCTCTCAGACGTGCCAGAACCACGCGCGGCACATGACGGAACCCATTACCGGACAGACCGGAACCACCTGCCGGACACGCCAGAATCACCTGCCAAGAACACCGGAACCACCTGAACAGCTCGCCAGAAACACCTGCCGGACATGCCAAAATCACCTGCCGGCTACACCAGAACCTCTTGCCGGACACTCCGGAATCACCTGCCAGACATGATGCAACCAAATGTCAGACGTGCCAGAACCCCGTGCCAGAGACACCGGATGCAACTGCCGAGCATGCCGGAACCTCCTGCTCAACTCGCTGTAACCACCTGCCGGGGACGCCAAAATCACCTGTCAGCTAGGCCAGAACCACGTGGCGGACTCTATGGAATCACCCGCCGGGCATGCCGGAACCAGCTCTCAGACGTGCCAGAAGCACGTGCCGGACACGCCGGAACCACCTACTAGAGAGACCGGAACCACCTGCCAGACCCGCCTGAACCACCTGCTGAGTACGCTGGAACAACCTGCTCTACTCGCTGGAGCCACCTGCTGGACACGCCAAAATCACCTGATGGCTACGCCAGCACCACTCGGCAGACAAGCCAGAATCACCTGCAGGGTATGCCGGAACCACCTCTCAGACGTGCCAGAACCCCTTGTCGGACACTCCGGAATCACCTGTCAGGCATGCCGGAACCACCTCTCGAACGTGCCAGAATGACGTGCCAGAGACACCGGATGCACCTGCCGAGCACGCCGGAACCTCCTCTTCGACTCGCCGGAACCACCAGCCAGAGACGCCAAAATCCCCTGCCAGGTAGGCCAGAATCACATGGCGGACGCTCCGGAATCTCCCGCCGGGAAGGTAGGAACCACCTCTCAAACATACTGGAAGCACGTGCCGGACATGCCGGCACCACGTACTGGACAGACCAGAAACACCTGCCGGACCTGCCTGAACCACCTGCTGAGCACACCGGAACAACTTGCTCGACTCGCTGGAGCCACCTGCTGGACACCCCAAAATCACCAGCCAGCTATGCCAGAACCACTTGCCGTACACTCCGGAATCACCTCCTGGTTACACCAGAGCCACTTGGTGGACAATCCAGAATCACCTGCCGGACATGCCAGAACCACCTGTCACACATGCCGGAACCACGTGCCTGACACGCCGGAACCACCTCGCGGACAGACCGGAACCACCTACCAGACATGCCTGAACCACCTGCCGAGCATGCCGGAACCACCTGCCGGACACGCCAAAATCACCTGCGGGCTAGGCCAGAACCACTTGTAGGACTCTCCTGGAGCACCTGCCGGGCATGCGGGAACCACCTCTCAGACGTGCCAGAACCACGCGCGGCACATGACGGAACCCATTACCGGACAGACCGGAACCACCTGCCGGACACGCCAGAATCACCTGCCAAGAACACCGGAACCACCTGAACAGCTCGCCAGAAACACCTGCCGGACATGCCAAAATCACCTGCCGGCTACACCAGAACCTCTTGCCGGACACTCCGGAATCACCTGCCAGACATGATGCAACCAAATGTCAGACGTGCCAGAACCCCGTGCCAGAGACACCGGATGCAACTGCCGAGCATGCCGGAACCTCCTGCTCAACTCGCTGTAACCACCTGCCGGGGACGCCAAAATCACCTGTCAGCTAGGCCAGAACCACGTGGCGGACTCTATGGAATCACCCGCCGGGCATGCCGGAACCAGCTCTCAGACGTGCCAGAAGCACGTGCCGGACACGCCGGAACCACCTACTAGAGAGACCGGAACCACCTGCCAGACCCGCCTGAACCACCTGCTGAGTACGCTGGAACAACCTGCTCTACTCGCTGGAGCCACCTGCTGGACACGCCAAAATCACCTGATGGCTACGCCAGCACCACTCGGCAGACAAGCCAGAATCACCTGCAGGGTATGCCGGAACCACCTCTCAGACGTGCCAGAACCCCTTGTCGGACACTCCGGAATCACCTGTCAGGCATGCCGGAACCACCTCTCGAACGTGCCAGAATGACGTGCCAGAGACACCGGATGCACCTGCCGAGCACGCCGGAACCTCCTCTTCGACTCGCCGGAACCACCAGCCAGAGACGCCAAAATCCCCTGCCAGGTAGGCCAGAATCACATGGCGGACGCTCCGGAATCTCCCGCCGGGAAGGTAGGAACCACCTCTCAAACATACTGGAAGCACGTGCCGGACATGCCGGCACCACGTACTGGACAGACCAGAAACACCTGCCGGACCTGCCTGAACCACCTGCTGAGCACACCGGAACAACTTGCTCGACTCGCTGGAGCCACCTGCTGGACACCCCAAAATCACCAGCCAGCTATGCCAGAACCACTTGCCGTACACTCCGGAATCACCTGCTGGTTACACCAGAGCCACTTGGTGGACAATCCAGAATCACCTGCCGGACATGCCAGAACCACCTGTCACACATGCCGGAACCACGTGCCTGACACGCCGGAACCACCTCGCGGACAGACCGGAACCACCTACCAGACATGCCTGAACCACCTGCCGAGCATGCCGGAACCACCTGCCGGACACGCCAAAATCACCTGCGGGCTAGGCCAGAACCACTTGTAGGACTCTCCTGGAGCACCTGCCGGGCATGCGGGAACCACCTCTCAGACGTGCCAGAACCACGCGCGGCACATGACGGAACCCATTACCGGACAGACCGGAACCACCTGCCGGACACGCCAGAATCACCTGCCAAGAACACCGGAACCACCTGAACAGCTCGCCAGAAACACCTGCCGGACATGCCAAAATCACCTGCCGGCTACACCAGAACCTCTTGCCGGACACTCCGGAATCACCTGCCAGACATGATGCAACCAAATGTCAGACGTGCCAGAACCCCGTGCCAGAGACACCGGATGCAACTGCCGAGCATGCCGGAACCTCCTGCTCAACTCGCTGTAACCACCTGCCGGGGACGCCAAAATCACCTGTCAGCTAGGCCAGAACCACGTGGCGGACTCTATGGAATCACCCGCCGGGCATGCCGGAACCAGCTCTCAGACGTGCCAGAAGCACGTGCCGGACACGCCGGAACCACCTACTAGAGAGACCGGAACCACCTGCCAGACCCGCCTGAACCACCTGCTGAGTACGCTGGAACAACCTGCTCTACTCGCTGGAGCCACCTGCTGGACACGCCAAAATCACCTGATGGCTACGCCAGCACCACTCGGCAGACAAGCCAGAATCACCTGCAGGGTATGCCGGAACCACCTCTCAGACGTGCCAGAACCCCTTGTCGGACACTCCGGAATCACCTGTCAGGCATGCCGGAACCACCTCTCGAACGTGCCAGAATGACGTGCCAGAGACACCGGATGCACCTGCCGAGCACGCCGGAACCTCCTCTTCGACTCGCCGGAACCACCAGCCAGAGACGCCAAAATCCCCTGCCAGGTAGGCCAGAATCACATGGCGGACGCTCCGGAATCTCCCGCCGGGAAGGTAGGAACCACCTCTCAAACATACTGGAAGCACGTGCCGGACATGCCGGCACCACGTACTGGACAGACCAGAAACACCTGCCGGACCTGCCTGAACCACCTGCTGAGCACACCGGAACAACTTGCTCGACTCGCTGGAGCCACCTGCTGGACACCCCAAAATCACCAGCCAGCTATGCCAGAACCACTTGCCGTACACTCCGGAATCACCTGCTGGTTACACCAGAGCCACTTGGTGGACAATCCAGAATCACCTGCCGGACATGCCAGAACCACCTGTCACACATGCCGGAACCACGTGCCTGACACGCCGGAACCACCTCGCGGACAGACCGGAACCACCTACCAGACATGCCTGAACCACCTGCCGAGCATGCCGGAACCACCTGCCGGACACGCCAAAATCACCTGCGGGCTAGGCCAGAACCACTTGTAGGACTCTCCTGGAGCACCTGCCGGGCATGCGGGAACCACCTCTCAGACGTGCCAGAACCACGCGCGGCACATGACGGAACCCATTACCGGACAGACCGGAACCACCTGCCGGACACGCCAGAATCACCTGCCAAGAACACCGGAACCACCTGAACAGCTCGCCAGAAACACCTGCCGGACATGCCAAAATCACCTGCCGGCTACACCAGAACCTCTTGCCGGACACTCCGGAATCACCTGCCAGACATGATGCAACCAAATGTCAGACGTGCCAGAACCCCGTGCCAGAGACACCGGATGCAACTGCCGAGCATGCCGGAACCTCCTGCTCAACTCGCTGTAACCACCTGCCGGGGACGCCAAAATCACCTGTCAGCTAGGCCAGAACCACGTGGCGGACTCTATGGAATCACCCGCCGGGCATGCCGGAACCAGCTCTCAGACGTGCCAGAAGCACGTGCCGGACACGCCGGAACCACCTACTAGAGAGACCGGAACCACCTGCCAGACCCGCCTGAACCACCTGCTGAGTACGCTGGAACAACCTGCTCTACTCGCTGGAGCCACCTGCTGGACACGCCAAAATCACCTGATGGCTACGCCAGCACCACTCGGCAGACAAGCCAGAATCACCTGCAGGGTATGCCGGAACCACCTCTCAGACGTGCCAGAACCCCTTGTCGGACACTCCGGAATCACCTGTCAGGCATGCCGGAACCACCTCTCGAACGTGCCAGAATGACGTGCCAGAGACACCGGATGCACCTGCCGAGCACGCCGGAACCTCCTCTTCGACTCGCCGGAACCACCAGCCAGAGACGCCAAAATCCCCTGCCAGGTAGGCCAGAATCACATGGCGGACGCTCCGGAATCTCCCGCCGGGAAGGTAGGAACCACCTCTCAAACATACTGGAAGCACGTGCCGGACATGCCGGCACCACGTACTGGACAGACCAGAAACACCTGCCGGACCTGCCTGAACCACCTGCTGAGCACACCGGAACAACTTGCTCGACTCGCTGGAGCCACCTGCTGGACACCCCAAAATCACCAGCCAGCTATGCCAGAACCACTTGCCGTACACTCCGGAATCACCTGCTGGTTACACCAGAGCCACTTGGTGGACAATCCAGAATCACCTGCCGGACATGCCAGAACCACCTGTCACACATGCCGGAACCACGTGCCTGACACGCCGGAACCACCTCGCGGACAGACCGGAACCACCTACCAGACATGCCTGAACCACCTGCCGAGCATGCCGGAACCACCTGCCGGACACGCCAAAATCACCTGCGGGCTAGGCCAGAACCACTTGTAGGACTCTCCTGGAGCACCTGCCGGGCATGCGGGAACCACCTCTCAGACGTGCCAGAACCACGCGCGGCACATGACGGAACCCATTACCGGACAGACCGGAACCACCTGCCGGACACGCCAGAATCACCTGCCAAGAACACCGGAACCACCTGAACAGCTCGCCAGAAACACCTGCCGGACATGCCAAAATCACCTGCCGGCTACACCAGAACCTCTTGCCGGACACTCCGGAATCACCTGCCAGACATGATGCAACCAAATGTCAGACGTGCCAGAACCCCGTGCCAGAGACACCGGATGCAACTGCCGAGCATGCCGGAACCTCCTGCTCAACTCGCTGTAACCACCTGCCGGGGACGCCAAAATCACCTGTCAGCTAGGCCAGAACCACGTGGCGGACTCTATGGAATCACCCGCCGGGCATGCCGGAACCAGCTCTCAGACGTGCCAGAAGCACGTGCCGGACACGCCGGAACCACCTACTAGAGAGACCGGAACCACCTGCCAGACCCGCCTGAACCACCTGCTGAGTACGCTGGAACAACCTGCTCTACTCGCTGGAGCCACCTGCTGGACACGCCAAAATCACCTGATGGCTACGCCAGCACCACTCGGCAGACAAGCCAGAATCACCTGCAGGGTATGCCGGAACCACCTCTCAGACGTGCCAGAACCCCTTGTCGGACACTCCGGAATCACCTGTCAGGCATGCCGGAACCACCTCTCGAACGTGCCAGAATGACGTGCCAGAGACACCGGATGCACCTGCCGAGCACGCCGGAACCTCCTCTTCGACTCGCCGGAACCACCAGCCAGAGACGCCAAAATCCCCTGCCAGGTAGGCCAGAATCACATGGCGGACGCTCCGGAATCTCCCGCCGGGAAGGTAGGAACCACCTCTCAAACATACTGGAAGCACGTGCCGGACATGCCGGCACCACGTACTGGACAGACCAGAAACACCTGCCGGACCTGCCTGAACCACCTGCTGAGCACACCGGAACAACTTGCTCGACTCGCTGGAGCCACCTGCTGGACACCCCAAAATCACCAGCCAGCTATGCCAGAACCACTTGCCGTACACTCCGGAATCACCTGCTGGTTACACCAGAGCCACTTGGTGGACAATCCAGAATCACCTGCCGGACATGCCAGAACCACCTGTCACACATGCTGGAACCACGTGCCTGACACGCCGGAACCACCTCGCGGACAGACCGGAACCACCTACCAGACATGCCTGAACCACCTGCCGAGCATGCCGGAACCACCTGCCGGACACGCCAAAATCACCTGCGGGCTAGGCCAGAACCACTTGTAGGACTCTCCTGGAGCACCTGCCGGGCATGCGGGAACCACCTCTCAGACGTGCCAGAACCACGTGCGGCACATGACGGAACCCATTACCGGACAGACCGGAACCACCTGCCGGACACGCCAGAATCACCTGCCAAGAACACCGGAACCACCTGAACAGCTCGCCAGAAACACCTGCCGGACATGCCAAAATCACCTGCCGGCTACACCAGAACCTCTTGCCGGACACTCCGGAATCACCTGCCAGACATGATGCAACCAAATGTCAGACGTGCCAGAACCCCGTGCCAGAGACACCGGATGCAACTGCCGAGCATGCCGGAACCTCCTGCTCAACTCGCTGTAACCACCTGCCGGGGACGCCAAAATCACCTGTCAGCTAGGCCAGAACCACGTGGCGGACTCTATGGAATCACCCGCCGGGCATGCCGGAACCAGCTCTCAGACGTGCCAGAAGCACGTGCCGGACACGCCGGAACCACCTACTAGAGAGACCGGAACCACCTGCCAGACCCGCCTGAACCACCTGCTGAGTACGCTGGAACAACCTGCTCTACTCGCTGGAGCCACCTGCTGGACACGCCAAAATCACCTGATGGCTACGCCAGCACCACTCGGCAGACAAGCCAGAATCACCTGCAGGGTATGCCGGAACCACCTCTCAGACGTGCCAGAACCCCTTGTCGGACACTCCGGAATCACCTGTCAGGCATGCCGGAACCACCTCTCGAACGTGCCAGAATGACGTGCCAGAGACACCGGATGCACCTGCCGAGCACGCCGGAACCTCCTCTTCGACTCGCCGGAACCACCAGCCAGAGACGCCAAAATCCCCTGCCAGGTAGGCCAGAATCACATGGCGGACGCTCCGGAATCTCCCGCCGGGAAGGTAGGAACCACCTCTCAAACATACTGGAAGCACGTGCCGGACATGCCGGCACCACGTACTGGACAGACCAGAAACACCTGCCGGACCTGCCTGAACCACCTGCTGAGCACACCGGAACAACTTGCTCGACTCGCTGGAGCCACCTGCTGGACACCCCAAAATCACCAGCCAGCTATGCCAGAACCACTTGCCGTACACTCCGGAATCACCTGCTGGTTACACCAGAGCCACTTGGTGGACAATCCAGAATCACCTGCCGGACATGCCAGAACCACCTGTCACACATGCCGGAACCACGTGCCTGACACGCCGGAACCACCTCGCGGACAGACCGGAACCACCTACCAGACATGCCTGAACCACCTGCCGAGCATGCCGGAACCACCTGCCGGACACGCCAAAATCACCTGCGGGCTAGGCCAGAACCACTTGTAGGACTCTCCTGGAGCACCTGCCGGGCATGCGGGAACCACCTCTCAGACGTGCCAGAACCACGCGCGGCACATGACGGAACCCATTACCGGACAGACCGGAACCACCTGCCGGACACGCCAGAATCACCTGCCAAGAACACCGGAACCACCTGAACAGCTCGCCAGAAACACCTGCCGGACATGCCAAAATCACCTGCCGGCTACACCAGAACCTCTTGCCGGACACTCCGGAATCACCTGCCAGACATGATGCAACCAAATGTCAGACGTGCCAGAACCCCGTGCCAGAGACACCGGATGCAACTGCCGAGCATGCCGGAACCTCCTGCTCAACTCGCTGTAACCACCTGCCGGGGACGCCAAAATCACCTGTCAGCTAGGCCAGAACCACGTGGCGGACTCTATGGAATCACCCGCCGGGCATGCCGGAACCAGCTCTCAGACGTGCCAGAAGCACGTGCCGGACACGCCGGAACCACCTACTAGAGAGACCGGAACCACCTGCCAGACCCGCCTGAACCACCTGCTGAGTACGCTGGAACAACCTGCTCTACTCGCTGGAGCCACCTGCTGGACACGCCAAAATCACCTGATGGCTACGCCAGCACCACTCGGCAGACAAGCCAGAATCACCTGCAGGGTATGCCGGAACCACCTCTCAGACGTGCCAGAACCCCTTGTCGGACACTCCGGAATCACCTGTCAGGCATGCCGGAACCACCTCTCGAACGTGCCAGAATGACGTGCCAGAGACACCGGATGCACCTGCCGAGCACGCCGGAACCTCCTCTTCGACTCGCCGGAACCACCAGCCAGAGACGCCAAAATCCCCTGCCAGGTAGGCCAGAATCACATGGCGGACGCTCCGGAATCTCCCGCCGGGAAGGTAGGAACCACCTCTCAAACATACTGGAAGCACGTGCCGGACATGCCGGCACCACGTACTGGACAGACCAGAAACACCTGCCGGACCTGCCTGAACCACCTGCTGAGCACACCGGAACAACTTGCTCGACTCGCTGGAGCCACCTGCTGGACACCCCAAAATCACCAGCCAGCTATGCCAGAACCACTTGCCGTACACTCCGGAATCACCTGCTGGTTACACCAGAGCCACTTGGTGGACAATCCAGAATCACCTGCCGGACATGCCAGAACCACCTGTCACACATGCCGGAACCACGTGCCTGACACGCCGGAACCACCTCGCGGACAGACCGGAACCACCTACCAGACATGCCTGAACCACCTGCCGAGCATGCCGGAACCACCTGCCGGACACGCCAAAATCACCTGCGGGCTAGGCCAGAACCACTTGTAGGACTCTCCTGGAGCACCTGCCGGGCATGCGGGAACCACCTCTCAGACGTGCCAGAACCACGCGCGGCACATGACGGAACCCATTACCGGACAGACCGGAACCACCTGCCGGACACGCCAGAATCACCTGCCAAGAACACCGGAACCACCTGAACAGCTCGCCAGAAACACCTGCCGGACATGCCAAAATCACCTGCCGGCTACACCAGAACCTCTTGCCGGACACTCCGGAATCACCTGCCAGACATGATGCAACCAAATGTCAGACGTGCCAGAACCCCGTGCCAGAGACACCGGATGCAACTGCCGAGCATGCCGGAACCTCCTGCTCAACTCGCTGTAACCACCTGCCGGGGACGCCAAAATCACCTGTCAGCTAGGCCAGAACCACGTGGCGGACTCTATGGAATCACCCGCCGGGCATGCCGGAACCAGCTCTCAGACGTGCCAGAAGCACGTGCCGGACACGCCGGAACCACCTACTAGAGAGACCGGAACCACCTGCCAGACCCGCCTGAACCACCTGCTGAGTACGCTGGAACAACCTGCTCTACTCGCTGGAGCCACCTGCTGGACACGCCAAAATCACCTGATGGCTACGCCAGCACCACTCGGCAGACAAGCCAGAATCACCTGCAGGGTATGCCGGAACCACCTCTCAGACGTGCCAGAACCCCTTGTCGGACACTCCGGAATCACCTGTCAGGCATGCCGGAACCACCTCTCGAACGTGCCAGAATGACGTGCCAGAGACACCGGATGCACCTGCCGAGCACGCCGGAACCTCCTCTTCGACTCGCCGGAACCACCAGCCAGAGACGCCAAAATCCCCTGCCAGGTAGGCCAGAATCACATGGCGGACGCTCCGGAATCTCCCGCCGGGAAGGTAGGAACCACCTCTCAAACATACTGGAAGCACGTGCCGGACATGCCGGCACCACGTACTGGACAGACCAGAAACACCTGCCGGACCTGCCTGAACCACCTGCTGAGCACACCGGAACAACTTGCTCGACTCGCTGGAGCCACCTGCTGGACACCCCAAAATCACCAGCCAGCTATGCCAGAACCACTTGCCGTACACTCCGGAATCACCTGCTGGTTACACCAGAGCCACTTGGTGGACAATCCAGAATCACCTGCCGGACATGCCAGAACCACCTGTCACACATGCCGGAACCACGTGCCTGACACGCCGGAACCACCTCGCGGACAGACCGGAACCACCTACCAGACATGCCTGAACCACCTGCCGAGCATGCCGGAACCACCTGCCGGACACGCCAAAATCACCTGCGGGCTAGGCCAGAACCACTTGTAGGACTCTCCTGGAGCACCTGCCGGGCATGCGGGAACCACCTCTCAGACGTGCCAGAACCACGCGCGGCACATGACGGAACCCATTACCGGACAGACCGGAACCACCTGCCGGACACGCCAGAATCACCTGCCAAGAACACCGGAACCACCTGAACAGCTCGCCAGAAACACCTGCCGGACATGCCAAAATCACCTGCCGGCTACACCAGAACCTCTTGCCGGACACTCCGGAATCACCTGCCAGACATGATGCAACCAAATGTCAGACGTGCCAGAACCCCGTGCCAGAGACACCGGATGCAACTGCCGAGCATGCCGGAACCTCCTGCTCAACTCGCTGTAACCACCTGCCGGGGACGCCAAAATCACCTGTCAGCTAGGCCAGAACCACGTGGCGGACTCTATGGAATCACCCGCCGGGCATGCCGGAACCAGCTCTCAGACGTGCCAGAAGCACGTGCCGGACACGCCGGAACCACCTACTAGAGAGACCGGAACCACCTGCCAGACCCGCCTGAACCACCTGCTGAGTACGCTGGAACAACCTGCTCTACTCGCTGGAGCCACCTGCTGGACACGCCAAAATCACCTGATGGCTACGCCAGCACCACTCGGCAGACAAGCCAGAATCACCTGCAGGGTATGCCGGAACCACCTCTCAGACGTGCCAGAACCCCTTGTCGGACACTCCGGAATCACCTGTCAGGCATGCCGGAACCACCTCTCGAACGTGCCAGAATGACGTGCCAGAGACACCGGATGCACCTGCCGAGCACGCCGGAACCTCCTCTTCGACTCGCCGGAACCACCAGCCAGAGACGCCAAAATCCCCTGCCAGGTAGGCCAGAATCACATGGCGGACGCTCCGGAATCTCCCGCCGGGAAGGTAGGAACCACCTCTCAAACATACTGGAAGCACGTGCCGGACATGCCGGCACCACGTACTGGACAGACCAGAAACACCTGCCGGACCTGCCTGAACCACCTGCTGAGCACACCGGAACAACTTGCTCGACTCGCTGGAGCCACCTGCTGGACACCCCAAAATCACCAGCCAGCTATGCCAGAACCACTTGCCGTACACTCCGGAATCACCTGCTGGTTACACCAGAGCCACTTGGTGGACAATCCAGAATCACCTGCCGGACATGCCAGAACCACCTGTCACACATGCCGGAACCACGTGCCTGACACGCCGGAACCACCTCGCGGACAGACCGGAACCACCTACCAGACATGCCTGAACCACCTGCCGAGCATGCCGGAACCACCTGCCGGACACGCCAAAATCACCTGCGGGCTAGGCCAGAACCACTTGTAGGACTCTCCTGGAGCACCTGCCGGGCATGCGGGAACCACCTCTCAGACGTGCCAGAACCACGCGCGGCACATGACGGAACCCATTACCGGACAGACCGGAACCACCTGCCGGACACGCCAGAATCACCTGCCAAGAACACCGGAACCACCTGAACAGCTCGCCAGAAACACCTGCCGGACATGCCAAAATCACCTGCCGGCTACACCAGAACCTCTTGCCGGACACTCCGGAATCACCTGCCAGACATGATGCAACCAAATGTCAGACGTGCCAGAACCCCGTGCCAGAGACACCGGATGCAACTGCCGAGCATGCCGGAACCTCCTGCTCAACTCGCTGTAACCACCTGCCGGGGACGCCAAAATCACCTGTCAGCTAGGCCAGAACCACGTGGCGGACTCTATGGAATCACCCGCCGGGCATGCCGGAACCAGCTCTCAGACGTGCCAGAAGCACGTGCCGGACACGCCGGAACCACCTACTAGAGAGACCGGAACCACCTGCCAGACCCGCCTGAACCACCTGCTGAGTACGCTGGAACAACCTGCTCTACTCGCTGGAGCCACCTGCTGGACACGCCAAAATCACCTGATGGCTACGCCAGCACCACTCGGCAGACAAGCCAGAATCACCTGCAGGGTATGCCGGAACCACCTCTCAGACGTGCCAGAACCCCTTGTCGGACACTCCGGAATCACCTGTCAGGCATGCCGGAACCACCTCTCGAACGTGCCAGAATGACGTGCCAGAGACACCGGATGCACCTGCCGAGCACGCCGGAACCTCCTCTTCGACTCGCCGGAACCACCAGCCAGAGACGCCAAAATCCCCTGCCAGGTAGGCCAGAATCACATGGCGGACGCTCCGGAATCTCCCGCCGGGAAGGTAGGAACCACCTCTCAAACATACTGGAAGCACGTGCCGGACATGCCGGCACCACGTACTGGACAGACCAGAAACACCTGCCGGACCTGCCTGAACCACCTGCTGAGCACACCGGAACAACTTGCTCGACTCGCTGGAGCCACCTGCTGGACACCCCAAAATCACCAGCCAGCTATGCCAGAACCACTTGCCGTACACTCCGGAATCACCTGCTGGTTACACCAGAGCCACTTGGTGGACAATCCAGAATCACCTGCCGGACATGCCAGAACCACCTGTCACACATGCCGGAACCACGTGCCTGACACGCCGGAACCACCTCGCGGACAGACCGGAACCACCTACCAGACATGCCTGAACCACCTGCCGAGCATGCCGGAACCACCTGCCGGACACGCCAAAATCACCTGCGGGCTAGGCCAGAACCACTTGTAGGACTCTCCTGGAGCACCTGCCGGGCATGCGGGAACCACCTCTCAGACGTGCCAGAACCACGCGCGGCACATGACGGAACCCATTACCGGACAGACCGGAACCACCTGCCGGACACGCCAGAATCACCTGCCAAGAACACCGGAACCACCTGAACAGCTCGCCAGAAACACCTGCCGGACATGCCAAAATCACCTGCCGGCTACACCAGAACCTCTTGCCGGACACTCCGGAATCACCTGCCAGACATGATGCAACCAAATGTCAGACGTGCCAGAACCCCGTGCCAGAGACACCGGATGCAACTGCCGAGCATGCCGGAACCTCCTGCTCAACTCGCTGTAACCACCTGCCGGGGACGCCAAAATCACCTGTCAGCTAGGCCAGAACCACGTGGCGGACTCTATGGAATCACCCGCCGGGCATGCCGGAACCAGCTCTCAGACGTGCCAGAAGCACGTGCCGGACACGCCGGAACCACCTACTAGAGAGACCGGAACCACCTGCCAGACCCGCCTGAACCACCTGCTGAGTACGCTGGAACAACCTGCTCTACTCGCTGGAGCCACCTGCTGGACACGCCAAAATCACCTGATGGCTACGCCAGCACCACTCGGCAGACAAGCCAGAATCACCTGCAGGGTATGCCGGAACCACCTCTCAGACGTGCCAGAACCCCTTGTCGGACACTCCGGAATCACCTGTCAGGCATGCCGGAACCACCTCTCGAACGTGCCAGAATGACGTGCCAGAGACACCGGATGCACCTGCCGAGCACGCCGGAACCTCCTCTTCGACTCGCCGGAACCACCAGCCAGAGACGCCAAAATCCCCTGCCAGGTAGGCCAGAATCACATGGCGGACGCTCCGGAATCTCCCGCCGGGAAGGTAGGAACCACCTCTCAAACATACTGGAAGCACGTGCCGGACATGCCGGCACCACGTACTGGACAGACCAGAAACACCTGCCGGACCTGCCTGAACCACCTGCTGAGCACACCGGAACAACTTGCTCGACTCGCTGGAGCCACCTGCTGGACACCCCAAAATCACCAGCCAGCTATGCCAGAACCACTTGCCGTACACTCCGGAATCACCTGCTGGTTACACCAGAGCCACTTGGTGGACAATCCAGAATCACCTGCCGGACATGCCAGAACCACCTGTCACACATGCCGGAACCACGTGCCTGACACGCCGGAACCACCTCGCGGACAGACCGGAACCACCTACCAGACATGCCTGAACCACCTGCCGAGCATGCCGGAACCACCTGCCGGACACGCCAAAATCACCTGCGGGCTAGGCCAGAACCACTTGTAGGACTCTCCTGGAGCACCTGCCGGGCATGCGGGAACCACCTCTCAGACGTGCCAGAACCACGCGCGGCACATGACGGAACCCATTACCGGACAGACCGGAACCACCTGCCGGACACGCCAGAATCACCTGCCAAGAACACCGGAACCACCTGAACAGCTCGCCAGAAACACCTGCCGGACATGCCAAAATCACCTGCCGGCTACACCAGAACCTCTTGCCGGACACTCCGGAATCACCTGCCAGACATGATGCAACCAAATGTCAGACGTGCCAGAACCCCGTGCCAGAGACACCGGATGCAACTGCCGAGCATGCCGGAACCTCCTGCTCAACTCGCTGTAACCACCTGCCGGGGACGCCAAAATCACCTGTCAGCTAGGCCAGAACCACGTGGCGGACTCTATGGAATCACCCGCCGGGCATGCCGGAACCAGCTCTCAGACGTGCCAGAAGCACGTGCCGGACACGCCGGAACCACCTACTAGAGAGACCGGAACCACCTGCCAGACCCGCCTGAACCACCTGCTGAGTACGCTGGAACAACCTGCTCTACTCGCTGGAGCCACCTGCTGGACACGCCAAAATCACCTGATGGCTACGCCAGCACCACTCGGCAGACAAGCCAGAATCACCTGCAGGGTATGCCGGAACCACCTCTCAGACGTGCCAGAACCCCTTGTCGGACACTCCGGAATCACCTGTCAGGCATGCCGGAACCACCTCTCGAACGTGCCAGAATGACGTGCCAGAGACACCGGATGCACCTGCCGAGCACGCCGGAACCTCCTCTTCGACTCGCCGGAACCACCAGCCAGAGACGCCAAAATCCCCTGCCAGGTAGGCCAGAATCACATGGCGGACGCTCCGGAATCTCCCGCCGGGAAGGTAGGAACCACCTCTCAAACATACTGGAAGCACGTGCCGGACATGCCGGCACCACGTACTGGACAGACCAGAAACACCTGCCGGACCTGCCTGAACCACCTGCTGAGCACACCGGAACAACTTGCTCGACTCGCTGGAGCCACCTGCTGGACACCCCAAAATCACCAGCCAGCTATGCCAGAACCACTTGCCGTACACTCCGGAATCACCTGCTGGTTACACCAGAGCCACTTGGTGGACAATCCAGAATCACCTGCCGGACATGCCAGAACCACCTGTCACACATGCCGGAACCACGTGCCTGACACGCCGGAACCACCTCGCGGACAGACCGGAACCACCTACCAGACATGCCTGAACCACCTGCCGAGCATGCCGGAACCACCTGCCGGACACGCCAAAATCACCTGCGGGCTAGGCCAGAACCACTTGTAGGACTCTCCTGGAGCACCTGCCGGGCATGCGGGAACCACCTCTCAGACGTGCCAGAACCACGCGCGGCACATGACGGAACCCATTACCGGACAGACCGGAACCACCTGCCGGACACGCCAGAATCACCTGCCAAGAACACCGGAACCACCTGAACAGCTCGCCAGAAACACCTGCCGGACATGCCAAAATCACCTGCCGGCTACACCAGAACCTCTTGCCGGACACTCCGGAATCACCTGCCAGACATGATGCAACCAAATGTCAGACGTGCCAGAACCCCGTGCCAGAGACACCGGATGCAACTGCCGAGCATGCCGGAACCTCCTGCTCAACTCGCTGTAACCACCTGCCGGGGACGCCAAAATCACCTGTCAGCTAGGCCAGAACCACGTGGCGGACTCTATGGAATCACCCGCCGGGCATGCCGGAACCAGCTCTCAGACGTGCCAGAAGCACGTGCCGGACACGCCGGAACCACCTACTAGAGAGACCGGAACCACCTGCCAGACCCGCCTGAACCACCTGCTGAGTACGCTGGAACAACCTGCTCTACTCGCTGGAGCCACCTGCTGGACACGCCAAAATCACCTGATGGCTACGCCAGCACCACTCGGCAGACAAGCCAGAATCACCTGCAGGGTATGCCGGAACCACCTCTCAGACGTGCCAGAACCCCTTGTCGGACACTCCGGAATCACCTGTCAGGCATGCCGGAACCACCTCTCGAACGTGCCAGAATGACGTGCCAGAGACACCGGATGCACCTGCCGAGCACGCCGGAACCTCCTCTTCGACTCGCCGGAACCACCAGCCAGAGACGCCAAAATCCCCTGCCAGGTAGGCCAGAATCACATGGCGGACGCTCCGGAATCTCCCGCCGGGAAGGTAGGAACCACCTCTCAAACATACTGGAAGCACGTGCCGGACATGCCGGCACCACGTACTGGACAGACCAGAAACACCTGCCGGACCTGCCTGAACCACCTGCTGAGCACACCGGAACAACTTGCTCGACTCGCTGGAGCCACCTGCTGGACACCCCAAAATCACCAGCCAGCTATGCCAGAACCACTTGCCGTACACTCCGGAATCACCTGCTGGTTACACCAGAGCCACTTGGTGGACAATCCAGAATCACCTGCCGGACATGCCAGAACCACCTGTCACACATGCCGGAACCACGTGCCTGACACGCCGGAACCACCTCGCGGACAGACCGGAACCACCTACCAGACATGCCTGAACCACCTGCCGAGCATGCCGGAACCACCTGCCGGACACGCCAAAATCACCTGCGGGCTAGGCCAGAACCACTTGTAGGACTCTCCTGGAGCACCTGCCGGGCATGCGGGAACCACCTCTCAGACGTGCCAGAACCACGCGCGGCACATGACGGAACCCATTACCGGACAGACCGGAACCACCTGCCGGACACGCCAGAATCACCTGCCAAGAACACCGGAACCACCTGAACAGCTCGCCAGAAACACCTGCCGGACATGCCAAAATCACCTGCCGGCTACACCAGAACCTCTTGCCGGACACTCCGGAATCACCTGCCAGACATGATGCAACCAAATGTCAGACGTGCCAGAACCCCGTGCCAGAGACACCGGATGCAACTGCCGAGCATGCCGGAACCTCCTGCTCAACTCGCTGTAACCACCTGCCGGGGACGCCAAAATCACCTGTCAGCTAGGCCAGAACCACGTGGCGGACTCTATGGAATCACCCGCCGGGCATGCCGGAACCAGCTCTCAGACGTGCCAGAAGCACGTGCCGGACACGCCGGAACCACCTACTAGAGAGACCGGAACCACCTGCCAGACCCGCCTGAACCACCTGCTGAGTACGCTGGAACAACCTGCTCTACTCGCTGGAGCCACCTGCTGGACACGCCAAAATCACCTGATGGCTACGCCAGCACCACTCGGCAGACAAGCCAGAATCACCTGCAGGGTATGCCGGAACCACCTCTCAGACGTGCCAGAACCCCTTGTCGGACACTCCGGAATCACCTGTCAGGCATGCCGGAACCACCTCTCGAACGTGCCAGAATGACGTGCCAGAGACACCGGATGCACCTGCCGAGCACGCCGGAACCTCCTCTTCGACTCGCCGGAACCACCAGCCAGAGACGCCAAAATCCCCTGCCAGGTAGGCCAGAATCACATGGCGGACGCTCCGGAATCTCCCGCCGGGAAGGTAGGAACCACCTCTCAAACATACTGGAAGCACGTGCCGGACATGCCGGCACCACGTACTGGACAGACCAGAAACACCTGCCGGACCTGCCTGAACCACCTGCTGAGCACACCGGAACAACTTGCTCGACTCGCTGGAGCCACCTGCTGGACACCCCAAAATCACCAGCCAGCTATGCCAGAACCACTTGCCGTACACTCCGGAATCACCTGCTGGTTACACCAGAGCCACTTGGTGGACAATCCAGAATCACCTGCCGGACATGCCAGAACCACCTGTCACACATGCCGGAACCACGTGCCTGACACGCCGGAACCACCTCGCGGACAGACCGGAACCACCTACCAGACATGCCTGAACCACCTGCCGAGCATGCCGGAACCACCTGCCGGACACGCCAAAATCACCTGCGGGCTAGGCCAGAACCACTTGTAGGACTCTCCTGGAGCACCTGCCGGGCATGCGGGAACCACCTCTCAGACGTGCCAGAACCACGCGCGGCACATGACGGAACCCATTACCGGACAGACCGGAACCACCTGCCGGACACGCCAGAATCACCTGCCAAGAACACCGGAACCACCTGAACAGCTCGCCAGAAACACCTGCCGGACATGCCAAAATCACCTGCCGGCTACACCAGAACCTCTTGCCGGACACTCCGGAATCACCTGCCAGACATGATGCAACCAAATGTCAGACGTGCCAGAACCCCGTGCCAGAGACACCGGATGCAACTGCCGAGCATGCCGGAACCTCCTGCTCAACTCGCTGTAACCACCTGCCGGGGACGCCAAAATCACCTGTCAGCTAGGCCAGAACCACGTGGCGGACTCTATGGAATCACCCGCCGGGCATGCCGGAACCAGCTCTCAGACGTGCCAGAAGCACGTGCCGGACACGCCGGAACCACCTACTAGAGAGACCGGAACCACCTGCCAGACCCGCCTGAACCACCTGCTGAGTACGCTGGAACAACCTGCTCTACTCGCTGGAGCCACCTGCTGGACACGCCAAAATCACCTGATGGCTACGCCAGCACCACTCGGCAGACAAGCCAGAATCACCTGCAGGGTATGCCGGAACCACCTCTCAGACGTGCCAGAACCCCTTGTCGGACACTCCGGAATCACCTGTCAGGCATGCCGGAACCACCTCTCGAACGTGCCAGAATGACGTGCCAGAGACACCGGATGCACCTGCCGAGCACGCCGGAACCTCCTCTTCGACTCGCCGGAACCACCAGCCAGAGACGCCAAAATCCCCTGCCAGGTAGGCCAGAATCACATGGCGGACGCTCCGGAATCTCCCGCCGGGAAGGTAGGAACCACCTCTCAAACATACTGGAAGCACGTGCCGGACATGCCGGCACCACGTACTGGACAGACCAGAAACACCTGCCGGACCTGCCTGAACCACCTGCTGAGCACACCGGAACAACTTGCTCGACTCGCTGGAGCCACCTGCTGGACACCCCAAAATCACCAGCCAGCTATGCCAGAACCACTTGCCGTACACTCCGGAATCACCTGCTGGTTACACCAGAGCCACTTGGTGGACAATCCAGAATCACCTGCCGGACATGCCAGAACCACCTGTCACACATGCCGGAACCACGTGCCTGACACGCCGGAACCACCTCGCGGACAGACCGGAACCACCTACCAGACATGCCTGAACCACCTGCCGAGCATGCCGGAACCACCTGCCGGACACGCCAAAATCACCTGCGGGCTAGGCCAGAACCACTTGTAGGACTCTCCTGGAGCACCTGCCGGGCATGCGGGAACCACCTCTCAGACGTGCCAGAACCACGCGCGGCACATGACGGAACCCATTACCGGACAGACCGGAACCACCTGCCGGACACGCCAGAATCACCTGCCAAGAACACCGGAACCACCTGAACAGCTCGCCAGAAACACCTGCCGGACATGCCAAAATCACCTGCCGGCTACACCAGAACCTCTTGCCGGACACTCCGGAATCACCTGCCAGACATGATGCAACCAAATGTCAGACGTGCCAGAACCCCGTGCCAGAGACACCGGATGCAACTGCCGAGCATGCCGGAACCTCCTGCTCAACTCGCTGTAACCACCTGCCGGGGACGCCAAAATCACCTGTCAGCTAGGCCAGAACCACGTGGCGGACTCTATGGAATCACCCGCCGGGCATGCCGGAACCAGCTCTCAGACGTGCCAGAAGCACGTGCCGGACACGCCGGAACCACCTACTAGAGAGACCGGAACCACCTGCCAGACCCGCCTGAACCACCTGCTGAGTACGCTGGAACAACCTGCTCTACTCGCTGGAGCCACCTGCTGGACACGCCAAAATCACCTGATGGCTACGCCAGCACCACTCGGCAGACAAGCCAGAATCACCTGCAGGGTATGCCGGAACCACCTCTCAGACGTGCCAGAACCCCTTGTCGGACACTCCGGAATCACCTGTCAGGCATGCCGGAACCACCTCTCGAACGTGCCAGAATGACGTGCCAGAGACACCGGATGCACCTGCCGAGCACGCCGGAACCTCCTCTTCGACTCGCCGGAACCACCAGCCAGAGACGCCAAAATCCCCTGCCAGGTAGGCCAGAATCACATGGCGGACGCTCCGGAATCTCCCGCCGGGAAGGTAGGAACCACCTCTCAAACATACTGGAAGCACGTGCCGGACATGCCGGCACCACGTACTGGACAGACCAGAAACACCTGCCGGACCTGCCTGAACCACCTGCTGAGCACACCGGAACAACTTGCTCGACTCGCTGGAGCCACCTGCTGGACACCCCAAAATCACCAGCCAGCTATGCCAGAACCACTTGCCGTACACTCCGGAATCACCTGCTGGTTACACCAGAGCCACTTGGTGGACAATCCAGAATCACCTGCCGGACATGCCAGAACCACCTGTCACACATGCCGGAACCACGTGCCTGACACGCCGGAACCACCTCGCGGACAGACCGGAACCACCTACCAGACATGCCTGAACCACCTGCCGAGCATGCCGGAACCACCTGCCGGACACGCCAAAATCACCTGCGGGCTAGGCCAGAACCACTTGTAGGACTCTCCTGGAGCACCTGCCGGGCATGCGGGAACCACCTCTCAGACGTGCCAGAACCACGCGCGGCACATGACGGAACCCATTACCGGACAGACCGGAACCACCTGCCGGACACGCCAGAATCACCTGCCAAGAACACCGGAACCACCTGAACAGCTCGCCAGAAACACCTGCCGGACATGCCAAAATCACCTGCCGGCTACACCAGAACCTCTTGCCGGACACTCCGGAATCACCTGCCAGACATGATGCAACCAAATGTCAGACGTGCCAGAACCCCGTGCCAGAGACACCGGATGCAACTGCCGAGCATGCCGGAACCTCCTGCTCAACTCGCTGTAACCACCTGCCGGGGACGCCAAAATCACCTGTCAGCTAGGCCAGAACCACGTGGCGGACTCTATGGAATCACCCGCCGGGCATGCCGGAACCAGCTCTCAGACGTGCCAGAAGCACGTGCCGGACACGCCGGAACCACCTACTAGAGAGACCGGAACCACCTGCCAGACCCGCCTGAACCACCTGCTGAGTACGCTGGAACAACCTGCTCTACTCGCTGGAGCCACCTGCTGGACACGCCAAAATCACCTGATGGCTACGCCAGCACCACTCGGCAGACAAGCCAGAATCACCTGCAGGGTATGCCGGAACCACCTCTCAGACGTGCCAGAACCCCTTGTCGGACACTCCGGAATCACCTGTCAGGCATGCCGGAACCACCTCTCGAACGTGCCAGAATGACGTGCCAGAGACACCGGATGCACCTGCCGAGCACGCCGGAACCTCCTCTTCGACTCGCCGGAACCACCAGCCAGAGACGCCAAAATCCCCTGCCAGGTAGGCCAGAATCACATGGCGGACGCTCCGGAATCTCCCGCCGGGAAGGTAGGAACCACCTCTCAAACATACTGGAAGCACGTGCCGGACATGCCGGCACCACGTACTGGACAGACCAGAAACACCTGCCGGACCTGCCTGAACCACCTGCTGAGCACACCGGAACAACTTGCTCGACTCGCTGGAGCCACCTGCTGGACACCCCAAAATCACCAGCCAGCTATGCCAGAACCACTTGCCGTACACTCCGGAATCACCTGCTGGTTACACCAGAGCCACTTGGTGGACAATCCAGAATCACCTGCCGGACATGCCAGAACCACCTGTCACACATGCCGGAACCACGTGCCTGACACGCCGGAACCACCTCGCGGACAGACCGGAACCACCTACCAGACATGCCTGAACCACCTGCCGAGCATGCCGGAACCACCTGCCGGACACGCCAAAATCACCTGCGGGCTAGGCCAGAACCACTTGTAGGACTCTCCTGGAGCACCTGCCGGGCATGCGGGAACCACCTCTCAGACGTGCCAGAACCACGCGCGGCACATGACGGAACCCATTACCGGACAGACCGGAACCACCTGCCGGACACGCCAGAATCACCTGCCAAGAACACCGGAACCACCTGAACAGCTCGCCAGAAACACCTGCCGGACATGCCAAAATCACCTGCCGGCTACACCAGAACCTCTTGCCGGACACTCCGGAATCACCTGCCAGACATGATGCAACCAAATGTCAGACGTGCCAGAACCCCGTGCCAGAGACACCGGATGCAACTGCCGAGCATGCCGGAACCTCCTGCTCAACTCGCTGTAACCACCTGCCGGGGACGCCAAAATCACCTGTCAGCTAGGCCAGAACCACGTGGCGGACTCTATGGAATCACCCGCCGGGCATGCCGGAACCAGCTCTCAGACGTGCCAGAAGCACGTGCCGGACACGCCGGAACCACCTACTAGAGAGACCGGAACCACCTGCCAGACCCGCCTGAACCACCTGCTGAGTACGCTGGAACAACCTGCTCTACTCGCTGGAGCCACCTGCTGGACACGCCAAAATCACCTGATGGCTACGCCAGCACCACTCGGCAGACAAGCCAGAATCACCTGCAGGGTATGCCGGAACCACCTCTCAGACGTGCCAGAACCCCTTGTCGGACACTCCGGAATCACCTGTCAGGCATGCCGGAACCACCTCTCGAACGTGCCAGAATGACGTGCCAGAGACACCGGATGCACCTGCCGAGCACGCCGGAACCTCCTCTTCGACTCGCCGGAACCACCAGCCAGAGACGCCAAAATCCCCTGCCAGGTAGGCCAGAATCACATGGCGGACGCTCCGGAATCTCCCGCCGGGAAGGTAGGAACCACCTCTCAAACATACTGGAAGCACGTGCCGGACATGCCGGCACCACGTACTGGACAGACCAGAAACACCTGCCGGACCTGCCTGAACCACCTGCTGAGCACACCGGAACAACTTGCTCGACTCGCTGGAGCCACCTGCTGGACACCCCAAAATCACCAGCCAGCTATGCCAGAACCACTTGCCGTACACTCCGGAATCACCTGCTGGTTACACCAGAGCCACTTGGTGGACAATCCAGAATCACCTGCCGGACATGCCAGAACCACCTGTCACACATGCCGGAACCACGTGCCTGACACGCCGGAACCACCTCGCGGACAGACCGGAACCACCTACCAGACATGCCTGAACCACCTGCCGAGCATGCCGGAACCACCTGCCGGACACGCCAAAATCACCTGCGGGCTAGGCCAGAACCACTTGTAGGACTCTCCTGGAGCACCTGCCGGGCATGCGGGAACCACCTCTCAGACGTGCCAGAACCACGCGCGGCACATGACGGAACCCATTACCGGACAGACCGGAACCACCTGCCGGACACGCCAGAATCACCTGCCAAGAACACCGGAACCACCTGAACAGCTCGCCAGAAACACCTGCCGGACATGCCAAAATCACCTGCCGGCTACACCAGAACCTCTTGCCGGACACTCCGGAATCACCTGCCAGACATGATGCAACCAAATGTCAGACGTGCCAGAACCCCGTGCCAGAGACACCGGATGCAACTGCCGAGCATGCCGGAACCTCCTGCTCAACTCGCTGTAACCACCTGCCGGGGACGCCAAAATCACCTGTCAGCTAGGCCAGAACCACGTGGCGGACTCTATGGAATCACCCGCCGGGCATGCCGGAACCAGCTCTCAGACGTGCCAGAAGCACGTGCCGGACACGCCGGAACCACCTACTAGAGAGACCGGAACCACCTGCCAGACCCGCCTGAACCACCTGCTGAGTACGCTGGAACAACCTGCTCTACTCGCTGGAGCCACCTGCTGGACACGCCAAAATCACCTGATGGCTACGCCAGCACCACTCGGCAGACAAGCCAGAATCACCTGCAGGGTATGCCGGAACCACCTCTCAGACGTGCCAGAACCCCTTGTCGGACACTCCGGAATCACCTGTCAGGCATGCCGGAACCACCTCTCGAACGTGCCAGAATGACGTGCCAGAGACACCGGATGCACCTGCCGAGCACGCCGGAACCTCCTCTTCGACTCGCCGGAACCACCAGCCAGAGACGCCAAAATCCCCTGCCAGGTAGGCCAGAATCACATGGCGGACGCTCCGGAATCTCCCGCCGGGAAGGTAGGAACCACCTCTCAAACATACTGGAAGCACGTGCCGGACATGCCGGCACCACGTACTGGACAGACCAGAAACACCTGCCGGACCTGCCTGAACCACCTGCTGAGCACACCGGAACAACTTGCTCGACTCGCTGGAGCCACCTGCTGGACACCCCAAAATCACCAGCCAGCTATGCCAGAACCACTTGCCGTACACTCCGGAATCACCTGCTGGTTACACCAGAGCCACTTGGTGGACAATCCAGAATCACCTGCCGGACATGCCAGAACCACCTGTCACACATGCCGGAACCACGTGCCTGACACGCCGGAACCACCTCGCGGACAGACCGGAACCACCTACCAGACATGCCTGAACCACCTGCCGAGCATGCCGGAACCACCTGCCGGACACGCCAAAATCACCTGCGGGCTAGGCCAGAACCACTTGTAGGACTCTCCTGGAGCACCTGCCGGGCATGCGGGAACCACCTCTCAGACGTGCCAGAACCACGCGCGGCACATGACGGAACCCATTACCGGACAGACCGGAACCACCTGCCGGACACGCCAGAATCACCTGCCAAGAACACCGGAACCACCTGAACAGCTCGCCAGAAACACCTGCCGGACATGCCAAAATCACCTGCCGGCTACACCAGAACCTCTTGCCGGACACTCCGGAATCACCTGCCAGACATGATGCAACCAAATGTCAGACGTGCCAGAACCCCGTGCCAGAGACACCGGATGCAACTGCCGAGCATGCCGGAACCTCCTGCTCAACTCGCTGTAACCACCTGCCGGGGACGCCAAAATCACCTGTCAGCTAGGCCAGAACCACGTGGCGGACTCTATGGAATCACCCGCCGGGCATGCCGGAACCAGCTCTCAGACGTGCCAGAAGCACGTGCCGGACACGCCGGAACCACCTACTAGAGAGACCGGAACCACCTGCCAGACCCGCCTGAACCACCTGCTGAGTACGCTGGAACAACCTGCTCTACTCGCTGGAGCCACCTGCTGGACACGCCAAAATCACCTGATGGCTACGCCAGCACCACTCGGCAGACAAGCCAGAATCACCTGCAGGGTATGCCGGAACCACCTCTCAGACGTGCCAGAACCCCTTGTCGGACACTCCGGAATCACCTGTCAGGCATGCCGGAACCACCTCTCGAACGTGCCAGAATGACGTGCCAGAGACACCGGATGCACCTGCCGAGCACGCCGGAACCTCCTCTTCGACTCGCCGGAACCACCAGCCAGAGACGCCAAAATCCCCTGCCAGGTAGGCCAGAATCACATGGCGGACGCTCCGGAATCTCCCGCCGGGAAGGTAGGAACCACCTCTCAAACATACTGGAAGCACGTGCCGGACATGCCGGCACCACGTACTGGACAGACCAGAAACACCTGCCGGACCTGCCTGAACCACCTGCTGAGCACACCGGAACAACTTGCTCGACTCGCTGGAGCCACCTGCTGGACACCCCAAAATCACCAGCCAGCTATGCCAGAACCACTTGCCGTACACTCCGGAATCACCTGCTGGTTACACCAGAGCCACTTGGTGGACAATCCAGAATCACCTGCCGGACATGCCAGAACCACCTGTCACACATGCCGGAACCACGTGCCTGACACGCCGGAACCACCTCGCGGACAGACCGGAACCACCTACCAGACATGCCTGAACCACCTGCCGAGCATGCCGGAACCACCTGCCGGACACGCCAAAATCACCTGCGGGCTAGGCCAGAACCACTTGTAGGACTCTCCTGGAGCACCTGCCGGGCATGCGGGAACCACCTCTCAGACGTGCCAGAACCACGCGCGGCACATGACGGAACCCATTACCGGACAGACCGGAACCACCTGCCGGACACGCCAGAATCACCTGCCAAGAACACCGGAACCACCTGAACAGCTCGCCAGAAACACCTGCCGGACATGCCAAAATCACCTGCCGGCTACACCAGAACCTCTTGCCGGACACTCCGGAATCACCTGCCAGACATGATGCAACCAAATGTCAGACGTGCCAGAACCCCGTGCCAGAGACACCGGATGCAACTGCCGAGCATGCCGGAACCTCCTGCTCAACTCGCTGTAACCACCTGCCGGGGACGCCAAAATCACCTGTCAGCTAGGCCAGAACCACGTGGCGGACTCTATGGAATCACCCGCCGGGCATGCCGGAACCAGCTCTCAGACGTGCCAGAAGCACGTGCCGGACACGCCGGAACCACCTACTAGAGAGACCGGAACCACCTGCCAGACCCGCCTGAACCACCTGCTGAGTACGCTGGAACAACCTGCTCTACTCGCTGGAGCCACCTGCTGGACACGCCAAAATCACCTGATGGCTACGCCAGCACCACTCGGCAGACAAGCCAGAATCACCTGCAGGGTATGCCGGAACCACCTCTCAGACGTGCCAGAACCCCTTGTCGGACACTCCGGAATCACCTGTCAGGCATGCCGGAACCACCTCTCGAACGTGCCAGAATGACGTGCCAGAGACACCGGATGCACCTGCCGAGCACGCCGGAACCTCCTCTTCGACTCGCCGGAACCACCAGCCAGAGACGCCAAAATCCCCTGCCAGGTAGGCCAGAATCACATGGCGGACGCTCCGGAATCTCCCGCCGGGAAGGTAGGAACCACCTCTCAAACATACTGGAAGCACGTGCCGGACATGCCGGCACCACGTACTGGACAGACCAGAAACACCTGCCGGACCTGCCTGAACCACCTGCTGAGCACACCGGAACAACTTGCTCGACTCGCTGGAGCCACCTGCTGGACACCCCAAAATCACCAGCCAGCTATGCCAGAACCACTTGCCGTACACTCCGGAATCACCTGCTGGTTACACCAGAGCCACTTGGTGGACAATCCAGAATCACCTGCCGGACATGCCAGAACCACCTGTCACACATGCCGGAACCACGTGCCTGACACGCCGGAACCACCTCGCGGACAGACCGGAACCACCTACCAGACATGCCTGAACCACCTGCCGAGCATGCCGGAACCACCTGCCGGACACGCCAAAATCACCTGCGGGCTAGGCCAGAACCACTTGTAGGACTCTCCTGGAGCACCTGCCGGGCATGCGGGAACCACCTCTCAGACGTGCCAGAACCACGCGCGGCACATGACGGAACCCATTACCGGACAGACCGGAACCACCTGCCGGACACGCCAGAATCACCTGCCAAGAACACCGGAACCACCTGAACAGCTCGCCAGAAACACCTGCCGGACATGCCAAAATCACCTGCCGGCTACACCAGAACCTCTTGCCGGACACTCCGGAATCACCTGCCAGACATGATGCAACCAAATGTCAGACGTGCCAGAACCCCGTGCCAGAGACACCGGATGCAACTGCCGAGCATGCCGGAACCTCCTGCTCAACTCGCTGTAACCACCTGCCGGGGACGCCAAAATCACCTGTCAGCTAGGCCAGAACCACGTGGCGGACTCTATGGAATCACCCGCCGGGCATGCCGGAACCAGCTCTCAGACGTGCCAGAAGCACGTGCCGGACACGCCGGAACCACCTACTAGAGAGACCGGAACCACCTGCCAGACCCGCCTGAACCACCTGCTGAGTACGCTGGAACAACCTGCTCTACTCGCTGGAGCCACCTGCTGGACACGCCAAAATCACCTGATGGCTACGCCAGCACCACTCGGCAGACAAGCCAGAATCACCTGCAGGGTATGCCGGAACCACCTCTCAGACGTGCCAGAACCCCTTGTCGGACACTCCGGAATCACCTGTCAGGCATGCCGGAACCACCTCTCGAACGTGCCAGAATGACGTGCCAGAGACACCGGATGCACCTGCCGAGCACGCCGGAACCTCCTCTTCGACTCGCCGGAACCACCAGCCAGAGACGCCAAAATCCCCTGCCAGGTAGGCCAGAATCACATGGCGGACGCTCCGGAATCTCCCGCCGGGAAGGTAGGAACCACCTCTCAAACATACTGGAAGCACGTGCCGGACATGCCGGCACCACGTACTGGACAGACCAGAAACACCTGCCGGACCTGCCTGAACCACCTGCTGAGCACACCGGAACAACTTGCTCGACTCGCTGGAGCCACCTGCTGGACACCCCAAAATCACCAGCCAGCTATGCCAGAACCACTTGCCGTACACTCCGGAATCACCTGCTGGTTACACCAGAGCCACTTGGTGGACAATCCAGAATCACCTGCCGGACATGCCAGAACCACCTGTCACACATGCCGGAACCACGTGCCTGACACGCCGGAACCACCTCGCGGACAGACCGGAACCACCTACCAGACATGCCTGAACCACCTGCCGAGCATGCCGGAACCACCTGCCGGACACGCCAAAATCACCTGCGGGCTAGGCCAGAACCACTTGTAGGACTCTCCTGGAGCACCTGCCGGGCATGCGGGAACCACCTCTCAGACGTGCCAGAACCACGCGCGGCACATGACGGAACCCATTACCGGACAGACCGGAACCACCTGCCGGACACGCCAGAATCACCTGCCAAGAACACCGGAACCACCTGAACAGCTCGCCAGAAACACCTGCCGGACATGCCAAAATCACCTGCCGGCTACACCAGAACCTCTTGCCGGACACTCCGGAATCACCTGCCAGACATGATGCAACCAAATGTCAGACGTGCCAGAACCCCGTGCCAGAGACACCGGATGCAACTGCCGAGCATGCCGGAACCTCCTGCTCAACTCGCTGTAACCACCTGCCGGGGACGCCAAAATCACCTGTCAGCTAGGCCAGAACCACGTGGCGGACTCTATGGAATCACCCGCCGGGCATGCCGGAACCAGCTCTCAGACGTGCCAGAAGCACGTGCCGGACACGCCGGAACCACCTACTAGAGAGACCGGAACCACCTGCCAGACCCGCCTGAACCACCTGCTGAGTACGCTGGAACAACCTGCTCTACTCGCTGGAGCCACCTGCTGGACACGCCAAAATCACCTGATGGCTACGCCAGCACCACTCGGCAGACAAGCCAGAATCACCTGCAGGGTATGCCGGAACCACCTCTCAGACGTGCCAGAACCCCTTGTCGGACACTCCGGAATCACCTGTCAGGCATGCCGGAACCACCTCTCGAACGTGCCAGAATGACGTGCCAGAGACACCGGATGCACCTGCCGAGCACGCCGGAACCTCCTCTTCGACTCGCCGGAACCACCAGCCAGAGACGCCAAAATCCCCTGCCAGGTAGGCCAGAATCACATGGCGGACGCTCCGGAATCTCCCGCCGGGAAGGTAGGAACCACCTCTCAAACATACTGGAAGCACGTGCCGGACATGCCGGCACCACGTACTGGACAGACCAGAAACACCTGCCGGACCTGCCTGAACCACCTGCTGAGCACACCGGAACAACTTGCTCGACTCGCTGGAGCCACCTGCTGGACACCCCAAAATCACCAGCCAGCTATGCCAGAACCACTTGCCGTACACTCCGGAATCACCTGCTGGTTACACCAGAGCCACTTGGTGGACAATCCAGAATCACCTGCCGGACATGCCAGAACCACCTGTCACACATGCCGGAACCACGTGCCTGACACGCCGGAACCACCTCGCGGACAGACCGGAACCACCTACCAGACATGCCTGAACCACCTGCCGAGCATGCCGGAACCACCTGCCGGACACGCCAAAATCACCTGCGGGCTAGGCCAGAACCACTTGTAGGACTCTCCTGGAGCACCTGCCGGGCATGCGGGAACCACCTCTCAGACGTGCCAGAACCACGCGCGGCACATGACGGAACCCATTACCGGACAGACCGGAACCACCTGCCGGACACGCCAGAATCACCTGCCAAGAACACCGGAACCACCTGAACAGCTCGCCAGAAACACCTGCCGGACATGCCAAAATCACCTGCCGGCTACACCAGAACCTCTTGCCGGACACTCCGGAATCACCTGCCAGACATGATGCAACCAAATGTCAGACGTGCCAGAACCCCGTGCCAGAGACACCGGATGCAACTGCCGAGCATGCCGGAACCTCCTGCTCAACTCGCTGTAACCACCTGCCGGGGACGCCAAAATCACCTGTCAGCTAGGCCAGAACCACGTGGCGGACTCTATGGAATCACCCGCCGGGCATGCCGGAACCAGCTCTCAGACGTGCCAGAAGCACGTGCCGGACACGCCGGAACCACCTACTAGAGAGACCGGAACCACCTGCCAGACCCGCCTGAACCACCTGCTGAGTACGCTGGAACAACCTGCTCTACTCGCTGGAGCCACCTGCTGGACACGCCAAAATCACCTGATGGCTACGCCAGCACCACTCGGCAGACAAGCCAGAATCACCTGCAGGGTATGCCGGAACCACCTCTCAGACGTGCCAGAACCCCTTGTCGGACACTCCGGAATCACCTGTCAGGCATGCCGGAACCACCTCTCGAACGTGCCAGAATGACGTGCCAGAGACACCGGATGCACCTGCCGAGCACGCCGGAACCTCCTCTTCGACTCGCCGGAACCACCAGCCAGAGACGCCAAAATCCCCTGCCAGGTAGGCCAGAATCACATGGCGGACGCTCCGGAATCTCCCGCCGGGAAGGTAGGAACCACCTCTCAAACATACTGGAAGCACGTGCCGGACATGCCGGCACCACGTACTGGACAGACCAGAAACACCTGCCGGACCTGCCTGAACCACCTGCTGAGCACACCGGAACAACTTGCTCGACTCGCTGGAGCCACCTGCTGGACACCCCAAAATCACCAGCCAGCTATGCCAGAACCACTTGCCGTACACTCCGGAATCACCTGCTGGTTACACCAGAGCCACTTGGTGGACAATCCAGAATCACCTGCCGGACATGCCAGAACCACCTGTCACACATGCCGGAACCACGTGCCTGACACGCCGGAACCACCTCGCGGACAGACCGGAACCACCTACCAGACATGCCTGAACCACCTGCCGAGCATGCCGGAACCACCTGCCGGACACGCCAAAATCACCTGCGGGCTAGGCCAGAACCACTTGTAGGACTCTCCTGGAGCACCTGCCGGGCATGCGGGAACCACCTCTCAGACGTGCCAGAACCACGCGCGGCACATGACGGAACCCATTACCGGACAGACCGGAACCACCTGCCGGACACGCCAGAATCACCTGCCAAGAACACCGGAACCACCTGAACAGCTCGCCAGAAACACCTGCCGGACATGCCAAAATCACCTGCCGGCTACACCAGAACCTCTTGCCGGACACTCCGGAATCACCTGCCAGACATGATGCAACCAAATGTCAGACGTGCCAGAACCCCGTGCCAGAGACACCGGATGCAACTGCCGAGCATGCCGGAACCTCCTGCTCAACTCGCTGTAACCACCTGCCGGGGACGCCAAAATCACCTGTCAGCTAGGCCAGAACCACGTGGCGGACTCTATGGAATCACCCGCCGGGCATGCCGGAACCAGCTCTCAGACGTGCCAGAAGCACGTGCCGGACACG
Organism: Equus asinus; assembly: GCF_041296235.1. Classification (NCBI taxonomy): domain Eukaryota; kingdom Metazoa; phylum Chordata; class Mammalia; order Perissodactyla; family Equidae; genus Equus; species Equus asinus. The sequence continues at coordinate 59,112 of NW_027225296.1, forward strand.
CCGGAACCACCTACTAGAGAGACCGGAACCACCTGCCAGACCCGCCTGAACCACCTGCTGAGTACGCTGGAACAACCTGCTCTACTCGCTGGAGCCACCTGCTGGACACGCCAAAATCACCTGATGGCTACGCCAGCACCACTCGGCAGACAAGCCAGAATCACCTGCAGGGTATGCCGGAACCACCTCTCAGACGTGCCAGAACCCCTTGTCGGACACTCCGGAATCACCTGTCAGGCATGCCGGAACCACCTCTCGAACGTGCCAGAATGACGTGCCAGAGACACCGGATGCACCTGCCGAGCACGCCGGAACCTCCTCTTCGACTCGCCGGAACCACCAGCCAGAGACGCCAAAATCCCCTGCCAGGTAGGCCAGAATCACATGGCGGACGCTCCGGAATCTCCCGCCGGGAAGGTAGGAACCACCTCTCAAACATACTGGAAGCACGTGCCGGACATGCCGGCACCACGTACTGGACAGACCAGAAACACCTGCCGGACCTGCCTGAACCACCTGCTGAGCACACCGGAACAACTTGCTCGACTCGCTGGAGCCACCTGCTGGACACCCCAAAATCACCAGCCAGCTATGCCAGAACCACTTGCCGTACACTCCGGAATCACCTGCTGGTTACACCAGAGCCACTTGGTGGACAATCCAGAATCACCTGCCGGACATGCCAGAACCACCTGTCACACATGCCGGAACCACGTGCCTGACACGCCGGAACCACCTCGCGGACAGACCGGAACCACCTACCAGACATGCCTGAACCACCTGCCGAGCATGCCGGAACCACCTGCCGGACACGCCAAAATCACCTGCGGGCTAGGCCAGAACCACTTGTAGGACTCTCCTGGAGCACCTGCCGGGCATGCGGGAACCACCTCTCAGACGTGCCAGAACCACGCGCGGCACATGACGGAACCCATTACCGGACAGACCGGAACCACCTGCCGGACACGCCAGAATCACCTGCCAAGAACACCGGAACCACCTGAACAGCTCGCCAGAAACACCTGCCGGACATGCCAAAATCACCTGCCGGCTACACCAGAACCTCTTGCCGGACACTCCGGAATCACCTGCCAGACATGATGCAACCAAATGTCAGACGTGCCAGAACCCCGTGCCAGAGACACCGGATGCAACTGCCGAGCATGCCGGAACCTCCTGCTCAACTCGCTGTAACCACCTGCCGGGGACGCCAAAATCACCTGTCAGCTAGGCCAGAACCACGTGGCGGACTCTATGGAATCACCCGCCGGGCATGCCGGAACCAGCTCTCAGACGTGCCAGAAGCACGTGCCGGACACGCCGGAACCACCTACTAGAGAGACCGGAACCACCTGCCAGACCCGCCTGAACCACCTGCTGAGTACGCTGGAACAACCTGCTCTACTCGCTGGAGCCACCTGCTGGACACGCCAAAATCACCTGATGGCTACGCCAGCACCACTCGGCAGACAAGCCAGAATCACCTGCAGGGTATGCCGGAACCACCTCTCAGACGTGCCAGAACCCCTTGTCGGACACTCCGGAATCACCTGTCAGGCATGCCGGAACCACCTCTCGAACGTGCCAGAATGACGTGCCAGAGACACCGGATGCACCTGCCGAGCACGCCGGAACCTCCTCTTCGACTCGCCGGAACCACCAGCCAGAGACGCCAAAATCCCCTGCCAGGTAGGCCAGAATCACATGGCGGACGCTCCGGAATCTCCCGCCGGGAAGGTAGGAACCACCTCTCAAACATACTGGAAGCACGTGCCGGACATGCCGGCACCACGTACTGGACAGACCAGAAACACCTGCCGGACCTGCCTGAACCACCTGCTGAGCACACCGGAACAACTTGCTCGACTCGCTGGAGCCACCTGCTGGACACCCCAAAATCACCAGCCAGCTATGCCAGAACCACTTGCCGTACACTCCGGAATCACCTGCTGGTTACACCAGAGCCACTTGGTGGACAATCCAGAATCACCTGCCGGACATGCCAGAACCACCTGTCACACATGCCGGAACCACGTGCCTGACACGCCGGAACCACCTCGCGGACAGACCGGAACCACCTACCAGACATGCCTGAACCACCTGCCGAGCATGCCGGAACCACCTGCCGGACACGCCAAAATCACCTGCGGGCTAGGCCAGAACCACTTGTAGGACTCTCCTGGAGCACCTGCCGGGCATGCGGGAACCACCTCTCAGACGTGCCAGAACCACGCGCGGCACATGACGGAACCCATTACCGGACAGACCGGAACCACCTGCCGGACACGCCAGAATCACCTGCCAAGAACACCGGAACCACCTGAACAGCTCGCCAGAAACACCTGCCGGACATGCCAAAATCACCTGCCGGCTACACCAGAACCTCTTGCCGGACACTCCGGAATCACCTGCCAGACATGATGCAACCAAATGTCAGACGTGCCAGAACCCCGTGCCAGAGACACCGGATGCAACTGCCGAGCATGCCGGAACCTCCTGCTCAACTCGCTGTAACCACCTGCCGGGGACGCCAAAATCACCTGTCAGCTAGGCCAGAACCACGTGGCGGACTCTATGGAATCACCCGCCGGGCATGCCGGAACCAGCTCTCAGACGTGCCAGAAGCACGTGCCGGACACGCCGGAACCACCTACTAGAGAGACCGGAACCACCTGCCAGACCCGCCTGAACCACCTGCTGAGTACGCTGGAACAACCTGCTCTACTCGCTGGAGCCACCTGCTGGACACGCCAAAATCACCTGATGGCTACGCCAGCACCACTCGGCAGACAAGCCAGAATCACCTGCAGGGTATGCCGGAACCACCTCTCAGACGTGCCAGAACCCCTTGTCGGACACTCCGGAATCACCTGTCAGGCATGCCGGAACCACCTCTCGAACGTGCCAGAATGACGTGCCAGAGACACCGGATGCACCTGCCGAGCACGCCGGAACCTCCTCTTCGACTCGCCGGAACCACCAGCCAGAGACGCCAAAATCCCCTGCCAGGTAGGCCAGAATCACATGGCGGACGCTCCGGAATCTCCCGCCGGGAAGGTAGGAACCACCTCTCAAACATACTGGAAGCACGTGCCGGACATGCCGGCACCACGTACTGGACAGACCAGAAACACCTGCCGGACCTGCCTGAACCACCTGCTGAGCACACCGGAACAACTTGCTCGACTCGCTGGAGCCACCTGCTGGACACCCCAAAATCACCAGCCAGCTATGCCAGAACCACTTGCCGTACACTCCGGAATCACCTGCTGGTTACACCAGAGCCACTTGGTGGACAATCCAGAATCACCTGCCGGACATGCCAGAACCACCTGTCACACATGCCGGAACCACGTGCCTGACACGCCGGAACCACCTCGCGGACAGACCGGAACCACCTACCAGACATGCCTGAACCACCTGCCGAGCATGCCGGAACCACCTGCCGGACACGCCAAAATCACCTGCGGGCTAGGCCAGAACCACTTGTAGGACTCTCCTGGAGCACCTGCCGGGCATGCGGGAACCACCTCTCAGACGTGCCAGAACCACGCGCGGCACATGACGGAACCCATTACCGGACAGACCGGAACCACCTGCCGGACACGCCAGAATCACCTGCCAAGAACACCGGAACCACCTGAACAGCTCGCCAGAAACACCTGCCGGACATGCCAAAATCACCTGCCGGCTACACCAGAACCTCTTGCCGGACACTCCGGAATCACCTGCCAGACATGATGCAACCAAATGTCAGACGTGCCAGAACCCCGTGCCAGAGACACCGGATGCAACTGCCGAGCATGCCGGAACCTCCTGCTCAACTCGCTGTAACCACCTGCCGGGGACGCCAAAATCACCTGTCAGCTAGGCCAGAACCACGTGGCGGACTCTATGGAATCACCCGCCGGGCATGCCGGAACCAGCTCTCAGACGTGCCAGAAGCACGTGCCGGACACGCCGGAACCACCTACTAGAGAGACCGGAACCACCTGCCAGACCCGCCTGAACCACCTGCTGAGTACGCTGGAACAACCTGCTCTACTCGCTGGAGCCACCTGCTGGACACGCCAAAATCACCTGATGGCTACGCCAGCACCACTCGGCAGACAAGCCAGAATCACCTGCAGGGTATGCCGGAACCACCTCTCAGACGTGCCAGAACCCCTTGTCGGACACTCCGGAATCACCTGTCAGGCATGCCGGAACCACCTCTCGAACGTGCCAGAATGACGTGCCAGAGACACCGGATGCACCTGCCGAGCACGCCGGAACCTCCTCTTCGACTCGCCGGAACCACCAGCCAGAGACGCCAAAATCCCCTGCCAGGTAGGCCAGAATCACATGGCGGACGCTCCGGAATCTCCCGCCGGGAAGGTAGGAACCACCTCTCAAACATACTGGAAGCACGTGCCGGACATGCCGGCACCACGTACTGGACAGACCAGAAACACCTGCCGGACCTGCCTGAACCACCTGCTGAGCACACCGGAACAACTTGCTCGACTCGCTGGAGCCACCTGCTGGACACCCCAAAATCACCAGCCAGCTATGCCAGAACCACTTGCCGTACACTCCGGAATCACCTGCTGGTTACACCAGAGCCACTTGGTGGACAATCCAGAATCACCTGCCGGACATGCCAGAACCACCTGTCACACATGCCGGAACCACGTGCCTGACACGCCGGAACCACCTCGCGGACAGACCGGAACCACCTACCAGACATGCCTGAACCACCTGCCGAGCATGCCGGAACCACCTGCCGGACACGCCAAAATCACCTGCGGGCTAGGCCAGAACCACTTGTAGGACTCTCCTGGAGCACCTGCCGGGCATGCGGGAACCACCTCTCAGACGTGCCAGAACCACGCGCGGCACATGACGGAACCCATTACCGGACAGACCGGAACCACCTGCCGGACACGCCAGAATCACCTGCCAAGAACACCGGAACCACCTGAACAGCTCGCCAGAAACACCTGCCGGACATGCCAAAATCACCTGCCGGCTACACCAGAACCTCTTGCCGGACACTCCGGAATCACCTGCCAGACATGATGCAACCAAATGTCAGACGTGCCAGAACCCCGTGCCAGAGACACCGGATGCAACTGCCGAGCATGCCGGAACCTCCTGCTCAACTCGCTGTAACCACCTGCCGGGGACGCCAAAATCACCTGTCAGCTAGGCCAGAACCACGTGGCGGACTCTATGGAATCACCCGCCGGGCATGCCGGAACCAGCTCTCAGACGTGCCAGAAGCACGTGCCGGACACGCCGGAACCACCTACTAGAGAGACCGGAACCACCTGCCAGACCCGCCTGAACCACCTGCTGAGTACGCTGGAACAACCTGCTCTACTCGCTGGAGCCACCTGCTGGACACGCCAAAATCACCTGATGGCTACGCCAGCACCACTCGGCAGACAAGCCAGAATCACCTGCAGGGTATGCCGGAACCACCTCTCAGACGTGCCAGAACCCCTTGTCGGACACTCCGGAATCACCTGTCAGGCATGCCGGAACCACCTCTCGAACGTGCCAGAATGACGTGCCAGAGACACCGGATGCACCTGCCGAGCACGCCGGAACCTCCTCTTCGACTCGCCGGAACCACCAGCCAGAGACGCCAAAATCCCCTGCCAGGTAGGCCAGAATCACATGGCGGACGCTCCGGAATCTCCCGCCGGGAAGGTAGGAACCACCTCTCAAACATACTGGAAGCACGTGCCGGACATGCCGGCACCACGTACTGGACAGACCAGAAACACCTGCCGGACCTGCCTGAACCACCTGCTGAGCACACCGGAACAACTTGCTCGACTCGCTGGAGCCACCTGCTGGACACCCCAAAATCACCAGCCAGCTATGCCAGAACCACTTGCCGTACACTCCGGAATCACCTGCTGGTTACACCAGAGCCACTTGGTGGACAATCCAGAATCACCTGCCGGACATGCCAGAACCACCTGTCACACATGCCGGAACCACGTGCCTGACACGCCGGAACCACCTCGCGGACAGACCGGAACCACCTACCAGACATGCCTGAACCACCTGCCGAGCATGCCGGAACCACCTGCCGGACACGCCAAAATCACCTGCGGGCTAGGCCAGAACCACTTGTAGGACTCTCCTGGAGCACCTGCCGGGCATGCGGGAACCACCTCTCAGACGTGCCAGAACCACGCGCGGCACATGACGGAACCCATTACCGGACAGACCGGAACCACCTGCCGGACACGCCAGAATCACCTGCCAAGAACACCGGAACCACCTGAACAGCTCGCCAGAAACACCTGCCGGACATGCCAAAATCACCTGCCGGCTACACCAGAACCTCTTGCCGGACACTCCGGAATCACCTGCCAGACATGATGCAACCAAATGTCAGACGTGCCAGAACCCCGTGCCAGAGACACCGGATGCAACTGCCGAGCATGCCGGAACCTCCTGCTCAACTCGCTGTAACCACCTGCCGGGGACGCCAAAATCACCTGTCAGCTAGGCCAGAACCACGTGGCGGACTCTATGGAATCACCCGCCGGGCATGCCGGAACCAGCTCTCAGACGTGCCAGAAGCACGTGCCGGACACGCCGGAACCACCTACTAGAGAGACCGGAACCACCTGCCAGACCCGCCTGAACCACCTGCTGAGTACGCTGGAACAACCTGCTCTACTCGCTGGAGCCACCTGCTGGACACGCCAAAATCACCTGATGGCTACGCCAGCACCACTCGGCAGACAAGCCAGAATCACCTGCAGGGTATGCCGGAACCACCTCTCAGACGTGCCAGAACCCCTTGTCGGACACTCCGGAATCACCTGTCAGGCATGCCGGAACCACCTCTCGAACGTGCCAGAATGACGTGCCAGAGACACCGGATGCACCTGCCGAGCACGCCGGAACCTCCTCTTCGACTCGCCGGAACCACCAGCCAGAGACGCCAAAATCCCCTGCCAGGTAGGCCAGAATCACATGGCGGACGCTCCGGAATCTCCCGCCGGGAAGGTAGGAACCACCTCTCAAACATACTGGAAGCACGTGCCGGACATGCCGGCACCACGTACTGGACAGACCAGAAACACCTGCCGGACCTGCCTGAACCACCTGCTGAGCACACCGGAACAACTTGCTCGACTCGCTGGAGCCACCTGCTGGACACCCCAAAATCACCAGCCAGCTATGCCAGAACCACTTGCCGTACACTCCGGAATCACCTGCTGGTTACACCAGAGCCACTTGGTGGACAATCCAGAATCACCTGCCGGACATGCCAGAACCACCTGTCACACATGCCGGAACCACGTGCCTGACACGCCGGAACCACCTCGCGGACAGACCGGAACCACCTACCAGACATGCCTGAACCACCTGCCGAGCATGCCGGAACCACCTGCCGGACACGCCAAAATCACCTGCGGGCTAGGCCAGAACCACTTGTAGGACTCTCCTGGAGCACCTGCCGGGCATGCGGGAACCACCTCTCAGACGTGCCAGAACCACGCGCGGCACATGACGGAACCCATTACCGGACAGACCGGAACCACCTGCCGGACACGCCAGAATCACCTGCCAAGAACACCGGAACCACCTGAACAGCTCGCCAGAAACACCTGCCGGACATGCCAAAATCACCTGCCGGCTACACCAGAACCTCTTGCCGGACACTCCGGAATCACCTGCCAGACATGATGCAACCAAATGTCAGACGTGCCAGAACCCCGTGCCAGAGACACCGGATGCAACTGCCGAGCATGCCGGAACCTCCTGCTCAACTCGCTGTAACCACCTGCCGGGGACGCCAAAATCACCTGTCAGCTAGGCCAGAACCACGTGGCGGACTCTATGGAATCACCCGCCGGGCATGCCGGAACCAGCTCTCAGACGTGCCAGAAGCACGTGCCGGACACGCCGGAACCACCTACTAGAGAGACCGGAACCACCTGCCAGACCCGCCTGAACCACCTGCTGAGTACGCTGGAACAACCTGCTCTACTCGCTGGAGCCACCTGCTGGACACGCCAAAATCACCTGATGGCTACGCCAGCACCACTCGGCAGACAAGCCAGAATCACCTGCAGGGTATGCCGGAACCACCTCTCAGACGTGCCAGAACCCCTTGTCGGACACTCCGGAATCACCTGTCAGGCATGCCGGAACCACCTCTCGAACGTGCCAGAATGACGTGCCAGAGACACCGGATGCACCTGCCGAGCACGCCGGAACCTCCTCTTCGACTCGCCGGAACCACCAGCCAGAGACGCCAAAATCCCCTGCCAGGTAGGCCAGAATCACATGGCGGACGCTCCGGAATCTCCCGCCGGGAAGGTAGGAACCACCTCTCAAACATACTGGAAGCACGTGCCGGACATGCCGGCACCACGTACTGGACAGACCAGAAACACCTGCCGGACCTGCCTGAACCACCTGCTGAGCACACCGGAACAACTTGCTCGACTCGCTGGAGCCACCTGCTGGACACCCCAAAATCACCAGCCAGCTATGCCAGAACCACTTGCCGTACACTCCGGAATCACCTGCTGGTTACACCAGAGCCACTTGGTGGACAATCCAGAATCACCTGCCGGACATGCCAGAACCACCTGTCACACATGCCGGAACCACGTGCCTGACACGCCGGAACCACCTCGCGGACAGACCGGAACCACCTACCAGACATGCCTGAACCACCTGCCGAGCATGCCGGAACCACCTGCCGGACACGCCAAAATCACCTGCGGGCTAGGCCAGAACCACTTGTAGGACTCTCCTGGAGCACCTGCCGGGCATGCGGGAACCACCTCTCAGACGTGCCAGAACCACGCGCGGCACATGACGGAACCCATTACCGGACAGACCGGAACCACCTGCCGGACACGCCAGAATCACCTGCCAAGAACACCGGAACCACCTGAACAGCTCGCCAGAAACACCTGCCGGACATGCCAAAATCACCTGCCGGCTACACCAGAACCTCTTGCCGGACACTCCGGAATCACCTGCCAGACATGATGCAACCAAATGTCAGACGTGCCAGAACCCCGTGCCAGAGACACCGGATGCAACTGCCGAGCATGCCGGAACCTCCTGCTCAACTCGCTGTAACCACCTGCCGGGGACGCCAAAATCACCTGTCAGCTAGGCCAGAACCACGTGGCGGACTCTATGGAATCACCCGCCGGGCATGCCGGAACCAGCTCTCAGACGTGCCAGAAGCACGTGCCGGACACGCCGGAACCACCTACTAGAGAGACCGGAACCACCTGCCAGACCCGCCTGAACCACCTGCTGAGTACGCTGGAACAACCTGCTCTACTCGCTGGAGCCACCTGCTGGACACGCCAAAATCACCTGATGGCTACGCCAGCACCACTCGGCAGACAAGCCAGAATCACCTGCAGGGTATGCCGGAACCACCTCTCAGACGTGCCAGAACCCCTTGTCGGACACTCCGGAATCACCTGTCAGGCATGCCGGAACCACCTCTCGAACGTGCCAGAATGACGTGCCAGAGACACCGGATGCACCTGCCGAGCACGCCGGAACCTCCTCTTCGACTCGCCGGAACCACCAGCCAGAGACGCCAAAATCCCCTGCCAGGTAGGCCAGAATCACATGGCGGACGCTCCGGAATCTCCCGCCGGGAAGGTAGGAACCACCTCTCAAACATACTGGAAGCACGTGCCGGACATGCCGGCACCACGTACTGGACAGACCAGAAACACCTGCCGGACCTGCCTGAACCACCTGCTGAGCACACCGGAACAACTTGCTCGACTCGCTGGAGCCACCTGCTGGACACCCCAAAATCACCAGCCAGCTATGCCAGAACCACTTGCCGTACACTCCGGAATCACCTGCTGGTTACACCAGAGCCACTTGGTGGACAATCCAGAATCACCTGCCGGACATGCCAGAACCACCTGTCACACATGCCGGAACCACGTGCCTGACACGCCGGAACCACCTCGCGGACAGACCGGAACCACCTACCAGACATGCCTGAACCACCTGCCGAGCATGCCGGAACCACCTGCCGGACACGCCAAAATCACCTGCGGGCTAGGCCAGAACCACTTGTAGGACTCTCCTGGAGCACCTGCCGGGCATGCGGGAACCACCTCTCAGACGTGCCAGAACCACGCGCGGCACATGACGGAACCCATTACCGGACAGACCGGAACCACCTGCCGGACACGCCAGAATCACCTGCCAAGAACACCGGAACCACCTGAACAGCTCGCCAGAAACACCTGCCGGACATGCCAAAATCACCTGCCGGCTACACCAGAACCTCTTGCCGGACACTCCGGAATCACCTGCCAGACATGATGCAACCAAATGTCAGACGTGCCAGAACCCCGTGCCAGAGACACCGGATGCAACTGCCGAGCATGCCGGAACCTCCTGCTCAACTCGCTGTAACCACCTGCCGGGGACGCCAAAATCACCTGTCAGCTAGGCCAGAACCACGTGGCGGACTCTATGGAATCACCCGCCGGGCATGCCGGAACCAGCTCTCAGACGTGCCAGAAGCACGTGCCGGACACGCCGGAACCACCTACTAGAGAGACCGGAACCACCTGCCAGACCCGCCTGAACCACCTGCTGAGTACGCTGGAACAACCTGCTCTACTCGCTGGAGCCACCTGCTGGACACGCCAAAATCACCTGATGGCTACGCCAGCACCACTCGGCAGACAAGCCAGAATCACCTGCAGGGTATGCCGGAACCACCTCTCAGACGTGCCAGAACCCCTTGTCGGACACTCCGGAATCACCTGTCAGGCATGCCGGAACCACCTCTCGAACGTGCCAGAATGACGTGCCAGAGACACCGGATGCACCTGCCGAGCACGCCGGAACCTCCTCTTCGACTCGCCGGAACCACCAGCCAGAGACGCCAAAATCCCCTGCCAGGTAGGCCAGAATCACATGGCGGACGCTCCGGAATCTCCCGCCGGGAAGGTAGGAACCACCTCTCAAACATACTGGAAGCACGTGCCGGACATGCCGGCACCACGTACTGGACAGACCAGAAACACCTGCCGGACCTGCCTGAACCACCTGCTGAGCACACCGGAACAACTTGCTCGACTCGCTGGAGCCACCTGCTGGACACCCCAAAATCACCAGCCAGCTATGCCAGAACCACTTGCCGTACACTCCGGAATCACCTGCTGGTTACACCAGAGCCACTTGGTGGACAATCCAGAATCACCTGCCGGACATGCCAGAACCACCTGTCACACATGCCGGAACCACGTGCCTGACACGCCGGAACCACCTCGCGGACAGACCGGAACCACCTACCAGACATGCCTGAACCACCTGCCGAGCATGCCGGAACCACCTGCCGGACACGCCAAAATCACCTGCGGGCTAGGCCAGAACCACTTGTAGGACTCTCCTGGAGCACCTGCCGGGCATGCGGGAACCACCTCTCAGACGTGCCAGAACCACGCGCGGCACATGACGGAACCCATTACCGGACAGACCGGAACCACCTGCCGGACACGCCAGAATCACCTGCCAAGAACACCGGAACCACCTGAACAGCTCGCCAGAAACACCTGCCGGACATGCCAAAATCACCTGCCGGCTACACCAGAACCTCTTGCCGGACACTCCGGAATCACCTGCCAGACATGATGCAACCAAATGTCAGACGTGCCAGAACCCCGTGCCAGAGACACCGGATGCAACTGCCGAGCATGCCGGAACCTCCTGCTCAACTCGCTGTAACCACCTGCCGGGGACGCCAAAATCACCTGTCAGCTAGGCCAGAACCACGTGGCGGACTCTATGGAATCACCCGCCGGGCATGCCGGAACCAGCTCTCAGACGTGCCAGAAGCACGTGCCGGACACGCCGGAACCACCTACTAGAGAGACCGGAACCACCTGCCAGACCCGCCTGAACCACCTGCTGAGTACGCTGGAACAACCTGCTCTACTCGCTGGAGCCACCTGCTGGACACGCCAAAATCACCTGATGGCTACGCCAGCACCACTCGGCAGACAAGCCAGAATCACCTGCAGGGTATGCCGGAACCACCTCTCAGACGTGCCAGAACCCCTTGTCGGACACTCCGGAATCACCTGTCAGGCATGCCGGAACCACCTCTCGAACGTGCCAGAATGACGTGCCAGAGACACCGGATGCACCTGCCGAGCACGCCGGAACCTCCTCTTCGACTCGCCGGAACCACCAGCCAGAGACGCCAAAATCCCCTGCCAGGTAGGCCAGAATCACATGGCGGACGCTCCGGAATCTCCCGCCGGGAAGGTAGGAACCACCTCTCAAACATACTGGAAGCACGTGCCGGACATGCCGGCACCACGTACTGGACAGACCAGAAACACCTGCCGGACCTGCCTGAACCACCTGCTGAGCACACCGGAACAACTTGCTCGACTCGCTGGAGCCACCTGCTGGACACCCCAAAATCACCAGCCAGCTATGCCAGAACCACTTGCCGTACACTCCGGAATCACCTGCTGGTTACACCAGAGCCACTTGGTGGACAATCCAGAATCACCTGCCGGACATGCCAGAACCACCTGTCACACATGCCGGAACCACGTGCCTGACACGCCGGAACCACCTCGCGGACAGACCGGAACCACCTACCAGACATGCCTGAACCACCTGCCGAGCATGCCGGAACCACCTGCCGGACACGCCAAAATCACCTGCGGGCTAGGCCAGAACCACTTGTAGGACTCTCCTGGAGCACCTGCCGGGCATGCGGGAACCACCTCTCAGACGTGCCAGAACCACGCGCGGCACATGACGGAACCCATTACCGGACAGACCGGAACCACCTGCCGGACACGCCAGAATCACCTGCCAAGAACACCGGAACCACCTGAACAGCTCGCCAGAAACACCTGCCGGACATGCCAAAATCACCTGCCGGCTACACCAGAACCTCTTGCCGGACACTCCGGAATCACCTGCCAGACATGATGCAACCAAATGTCAGACGTGCCAGAACCCCGTGCCAGAGACACCGGATGCAACTGCCGAGCATGCCGGAACCTCCTGCTCAACTCGCTGTAACCACCTGCCGGGGACGCCAAAATCACCTGTCAGCTAGGCCAGAACCACGTGGCGGACTCTATGGAATCACCCGCCGGGCATGCCGGAACCAGCTCTCAGACGTGCCAGAAGCACGTGCCGGACACGCCGGAACCACCTACTAGAGAGACCGGAACCACCTGCCAGACCCGCCTGAACCACCTGCTGAGTACGCTGGAACAACCTGCTCTACTCGCTGGAGCCACCTGCTGGACACGCCAAAATCACCTGATGGCTACGCCAGCACCACTCGGCAGACAAGCCAGAATCACCTGCAGGGTATGCCGGAACCACCTCTCAGACGTGCCAGAACCCCTTGTCGGACACTCCGGAATCACCTGTCAGGCATGCCGGAACCACCTCTCGAACGTGCCAGAATGACGTGCCAGAGACACCGGATGCACCTGCCGAGCACGCCGGAACCTCCTCTTCGACTCGCCGGAACCACCAGCCAGAGACGCCAAAATCCCCTGCCAGGTAGGCCAGAATCACATGGCGGACGCTCCGGAATCTCCCGCCGGGAAGGTAGGAACCACCTCTCAAACATACTGGAAGCACGTGCCGGACATGCCGGCACCACGTACTGGACAGACCAGAAACACCTGCCGGACCTGCCTGAACCACCTGCTGAGCACACCGGAACAACTTGCTCGACTCGCTGGAGCCACCTGCTGGACACCCCAAAATCACCAGCCAGCTATGCCAGAACCACTTGCCGTACACTCCGGAATCACCTGCTGGTTACACCAGAGCCACTTGGTGGACAATCCAGAATCACCTGCCGGACATGCCAGAACCACCTGTCACACATGCCGGAACCACGTGCCTGACACGCCGGAACCACCTCGCGGACAGACCGGAACCACCTACCAGACATGCCTGAACCACCTGCCGAGCATGCCGGAACCACCTGCCGGACACGCCAAAATCACCTGCGGGCTAGGCCAGAACCACTTGTAGGACTCTCCTGGAGCACCTGCCGGGCATGCGGGAACCACCTCTCAGACGTGCCAGAACCACGCGCGGCACATGACGGAACCCATTACCGGACAGACCGGAACCACCTGCCGGACACGCCAGAATCACCTGCCAAGAACACCGGAACCACCTGAACAGCTCGCCAGAAACACCTGCCGGACATGCCAAAATCACCTGCCGGCTACACCAGAACCTCTTGCCGGACACTCCGGAATCACCTGCCAGACATGATGCAACCAAATGTCAGACGTGCCAGAACCACGTGCCAGAGACACCGGATGCAACTGCCGAGCATGCCGGAACCTCCTGCTCAACTCGCTGTAACCACCTGCCGGGGACGCCAAAATCACCTGTCAGCTAGGCCAGAACCACGTGGCGGACTCTATGGAATCACCCGCCGGGCATGCCGGAACCAGCTCTCAGACGTGCCAGAAGCACGTGCCGGACACGCCGGAACCACCTACTAGAGAGACCGGAACCACCTGCCAGACCCGCCTGAACCACCTGCTGAGTACGCTGGAACAACCTGCTCTACTCGCTGGAGCCACCTGCTGGACACGCCAAAATCACCTGATGGCTACGCCAGCACCACTCGGCAGACAAGCCAGAATCACCTGCAGGGTATGCCGGAACCACCTCTCAGACGTGCCAGAACCCCTTGTCGGACACTCCGGAATCACCTGTCAGGCATGCCGGAACCACCTCTCGAACGTGCCAGAATGACGTGCCAGAGACACCGGATGCACCTGCCGAGCACGCCGGAACCTCCTCTTCGACTCGCCGGAACCACCAGCCAGAGACGCCAAAATCCCCTGCCAGGTAGGCCAGAATCACATGGCGGACGCTCCGGAATCTCCCGCCGGGAAGGTAGGAACCACCTCTCAAACATACTGGAAGCACGTGCCGGACATGCCGGCACCACGTACTGACAGACCAGAAACACCTGCCGGACCTGCCTGAACCACCTGCTGAGCACACCGGAACAACTTGCTCGACTCGCTGGAGCCACCTGCTGGACACCCCAAAATCACCAGCCAGCTATGCCAGAACCACTTGCCGTACACTCCGGAATCACCTGCTGGTTACACCAGAGCCACTTGGTGGACAATCCAGAATCACCTGCCGGACATGCCAGAACCACCTGTCACACATGCCGGAACCACGTGCTGACACGCCGGAACCACCTCGCGGACTAGACCGGAACCACCTACCAAGGACATGCCTGAACCACTGCCGAGCATGCCGGAACCACCTGCCGGACACGCCAAAATCACCTGCGGGCTAGCCAAACCACTTGTAGGACCTCTCCTGGACGACCTGCCGGGGCATGCGGGAACCACCTCTCAGACGTGCCAGAACCACGCGCGGCACATGACGGAACACATTACCGGACAGACCCGGAACCACCTGCCGGACACCG